>NC_089581.1:117636294-117936294 GCF_019320115.1 Miscanthus floridulus
ACGCGCGCGCGCGCTGCCGCCGCCGCCGGCCGGGCCGGGCTCGGGCCGTGGCATGGCGTGGCGTGGTGTGTTAATTTTTAGCACCCACTAACTCGACCTGACGCTTGATCTCCCTGAGACTCTCGATCTTCCTAGCGCATGCCTCCGAGGCTTCTCGGCTTCCCTTGTGATTCTTCCATCTCCAGATAAAAGAGAGACTCATTCCAGAAACACAGTTCAGTTGTTCGATAGCTTTCCTCATCTCGTAACTCTGCGCGCACGGAGGAGCGAGAGGGCAGGTGCCTCCAAAGCCCTTGTTGTTCGGGACCTTGCACGGGGGATCGGCAATTAGGTTTTTGGGGAGCGTCTACGCGACTGCCCAAGAGTCTTCGTCTTCTTCCCGATCACCGGCGTCTTCTTCGTTGAGGATTCTTCTCCTACCGCATGTCGACTTTGGAATCACGGATGGGAGGGTATGATCGTTTCATCTTCTCTCAGTTTGTTCCCTATGTCCAGTATTACCAGTCTATTTCTGTCAAATATATGCTCCATGTATGTGCTTTATCGTTACAGTCATGTTGCTTCATATGTAGCCTTATGCTTGTTGCAAATCCGAGATATATATCATGCCAGTTTCTCTCTGTTATGATTTATGAATCAAGTTCACATGTTTCTGTTTTTTATATGTTTCACATGATACATGATCTAGCATGTTTTTTCACCATGGAGATAATCGATATCATGATTTCAATGATTAATATTTCTTTATATGTCATCATCATGCTGTTAAATTATGGAATTAAAATGACATGGAAATTGCCTATTATTCTTACACTAAGTTTGTTTTTGAGATGATCTAGAAGCATGACAAGAAAAGAGTACAAGGGCATTTGATTGTGGAGTATATTTTGCACATATTTGGTACTCAAATTGGAAGATCAAGATCAAACTTAAGATGAAAAAGAAGTTTAAGTTCAAGTGATGATTGGAGATCATTTGGTAGAAAGGAAAGGACTTAAACAAGTAGAAAGAAAAGGACTTAAAGAAGGAATCAAGGTTACTCATCAAATTAAGTCCATCACTTGGGTCAATCAATAAATTCATTTCAAGTGAGTGTCAAGAATGGTTCTTGGAGAGAGGTCATTTTTCCCTAGTGTAGGGATTTGCCGCCTATGTGTAGGTAAACCAAGTGTGGTGCATGGAATGCTAACATTGAAGTGGTGATCCGAGGGACATTTGAGATGCTTAGTTGAAGCAATCAAAAGGGTTGATCAAGAAAAGCAAGTAACACCCAAAAAAGAGCTAGTCATGGCAATTCAAGTGGTATTCCAAATAGTCTCTCTTGCAAGCATTGATCAAAGAATAAAGCAAGTCAACCACATCATGATAGTGCACTTGATCATATTAGTGATTCTCAATTCATATGGGTGAAGAATGGACTCTATCTATGATGATTGGTCTTCACCAAGCTTATAATTGGACTTCACATGCTATTAGAGTAATGAATTGGAATCTATGTGACTATCCTCTACTCTAATATAGCAAATGTATCATTGTAATGTGCATGATCATTTCATCCCTTACTAGCATGCGGTTAGTGCATATAGTATATGCTTATTAGGATCATGCATGACAAATAAAAATCTTTGAAATTCATAGCCTACCACTATTGCTTGAATGATTAATTGATCTAGTGGTTAGTATATGAATTTGTTCATGAGCAAGTGAACCCATATACTTGATTTAATTTGGATTGCTAATAGGTGACAAGTACAACATTGGCAAGATAACCCTTGTAAGAGGTGTGAAGAAGCTTGTCATTGGTTCAAACCGGACTTGAAAGTTCAGGCAAATCAATTTAGTTCAAGTCAACTTAGAAGCCCATGATAAGTAACAAGAGTACAAGAATAAGACAACAATGCAAATGGATATCTAGTTTGTTTGTTTCAAGTGGTATCTAGACTCAAGCATTTTATCAAGAATTCACAAGTGGTGTCTAGATCAACTTACAAGTGATATTATATAAGTGGTACTCATGAATATACCAAATATTCAAGAAATGGTTTTTATTGACAAATCAATCATACACGTGGTATCACATCTCTACACATGGTATCAATCATACAAGACGGTGGTACCACAAGTGATCCTCAACCTTAAGTGATCATCAAGTGAAGAATGCATCCCTTATCAACAAGTGGTACACAAGCTCAAGATTATCAAGTGTTATGACCATGTTTGGACATAGGGGGAGGAGTCTCACTACAAGTGGTATCAAGGTCACAAGATCCTACACATGGTGTCTAAAGAGCTATACAAGTGGTGTCCATAAAAAATGCAGGATTCAAGTGTCAACCATCTATCCCTAGAGCAACCCTTTGTATCAAGAGATACACACCTTTTATGGAAATTTATGACAAAGGGGGAGAGATTAAGACAAAGATATTACAATTGGGGATTTGGACATGGACAATGGACAAAGAGGGAGCAACATTGAAGAATAGAGAAGGATCAAAATTCTTAGACAAGAAAAGCACACAAGTAGGGGGGGGCAAGCTTATGAACTTTGATTGATTGCATTTGAGATGTGCATATTCTTGTGCTTGCTTGCATTTGCATGTCTTTAAATTTGAAATGCATGCTTGTGTGGTGTATGCTAGTGATAGAAGTTGAATGATGATTTGATAACTAGCATGCATAGGATGGTAGCTAGACTTGTATTTCTACACATGGTACTAGAACCTTTCTTATAATGTTGATCTCATGGGGTTTCTAGTATTTTGTTGTCTAGCTACGCATGGTGCTAAGGGTGGTGTTAAAAGTACAACTCCGATTGGTATTTTAAAGGTTTATTTTATACACCTTAGCACTATTTGGTAGTAATTACTCTCCTAGAATTCCAATCTATACATATGTGCAAGCTTTAAACCAAACACACTAGCACATATGTAGGGGGGAGCTAATAGTACCATTTTGGGTTTGTGGTACTTATCCAAAATTATTTACACATGGTAAAATTGCTTGGGCAAGCAACATGAATCCAAAAGTGCTTAATTTCTATATCTTTGTAGAGTTGTCATCAATTACCAAAAAGGGGGAGATTGAAAGGTCTCTAGTTTGGTTTTGGTAATTGAGTGACGACCTAGGTGGACTAATGTGTTTAAATTTGAAATACATAGGTGATTAGTCCATAGGTACACTTGTGTGAGCAACTCATGCCATGACGGTTAAGATGGCTTGGATTTGTTGCAAGGCTCACACATGTGATGAAGGATCTCATTGCATATGAGACATGACACTGAGTCATGTGACTAAGGTGGAGAAGATCAAGACAAGACCTAGCTTGATGGACTGGTTGCAAGCGTGAAGATCGAGTTGGAGGCTTTGGAGCGATAGACCATATGGCGGTGAAGCTTGAGCAAGACTTAGCGCCGATGGACGAAGGCAATGGTGAAAAGCAAGTGAGGTCAAGATTGATGAACCAACAAGGCCACGTGATGATATGAAGTGGATCATATAATTTGGTGATTGGTTGGTGCATGTATTGCATCGACATCAAAGGAGATGGAATGGAATGCACAAGTCAAAGGTATAACCTAGGGCATTTCATTTTACCGGTCAAAGGTTGTGTAGAGAAGTGCATGACCAGGTTTAGGATAGATGGCCATACTATTAAGAGGAGCAAACTTGTTTGCATATCGGTCATCTAGTGCCACTTGAGCGATCTAACTTTGCATACGTGTTAGGATCATGTGGCGTTGAGAAAAGAGTGCTAATCCTTTGGAAAATGTTTATAAAAAGCTAACACATGTGCACAAGTTGGTGAACACTTGGTGGTGTTAGCACACTTGCAAAGGAGAAGTCAAAAGGTGAAGAAAGGAGGCGAAACTAGGCTCGGAGTGGTGCCCCGAGGGCACCGCCACCCCTGTCCGGTGCACCGCCACCCTTGTGGCGGTGACCGGCTGGAGAAGGCCAAGAGGAGCTGGTGCTAGGCCTGGCACCGCTAGTAGTGATGTGCACCATCCCTGGGATGGTGGTGCACCACTAGGGTGTGTCCGGTGCCACCACCGTGGGCACCGCCCCTTTATTCCCGAGAGCAGACAAGTGGGGTTAGTCATCGAACAGGGCACTGCCACCCTATGTCCGGTCCCACTACCACTATTTTTCCAGAGAGGGGTATTTCGGGTGACTGGCTGGTGGCGCCACCCCTAGGGCGGTGCCACCGCCACCCCTATCCAGTGCCCATGATCAGTCAACCTAGCCATTACATGACCGTTGAAGGGGCACCGCCACCCCTAGGGTGGTGCCACCACCGTCATGTCTGGTGCCCTCGCATAAAAGGGATCTTTGCTCCAACGGCTCTATTTGGCTTGGGGCTATAAATAGAGGTGGAGCTTGGGCATTTGGCTGGTTGAGCACCCTTGGGACTGAGTGTCCATGCTTGGGGAGTGCTTGGGAGCCCTCTAACTCACTTGTGCTTGATAGTGATCATCCAATCGAGTGAGTGAGCGATTCTAGTGTGATTGCACCATGAGGTTGCATCAAGTGGCACTAAGTGATCGAGTTGCAAGCTGGTGGTGCTTGTTACTCTTGGAGGTTGCCACCTCCTAGATGGCTTTGTGGCTTATGACTCCGTTGAAGCACGCGAGAAGATTGTGTGGTGCTTCGGAGGAGGATTTGTGAGGGGCATTGTGCTCACCCCGTGGGGATCACAAAGAGCAACTCTAGTCGAGCGTGTTATTGAGCTACCCCTCACTTAGTTTGTGAGGTTCTTGTGGTGTCCAACGTGTGGACGAGGTTTGTGCAACACCTCTTAGCCACCAAACCATCAAGTGAGCGGTCAACACAACGGGGACGTAGCTTGGTAGCAACCAAGTGAACCTCAGGAGAAAATCATTGTGTCAACCTTGTATTCTATCGGTTTGCATCCCCATTACACAAGCTTGTATTTACTTTCACATACATTGTGCTTGTGTAGTTGCTCTTGCAATTAGTTAGCTTGTGTAGCTTGGTAGTTACATTCTTTCTTGTGTAGCTAGAAGTAGCTCCCATTGCGTGACTAATTTGGTTTGTGTAACATTGTTAGTCACATTGCTTAGTTTATGTAGCTAAGTAATTTGTGCTCTATAATTTGGCATTGGTTGCCTTATTTCTTGAGCATTGCTAGTGAGCTTAGGAGTTTTGTGCTTTTGCTTACTAGTTGTGTAGGAGCTCCCCGGTGTGCAAAGTACTAGTGGTATAGGTTTATATGACCTTGCTCCTAGAATTAGTTAGGTGAGCTCTTGCTAACCCGGCACCTTTTTTCTTAACTAGGATCTTTTATAAAGTGCTTGAGAACTTAGAGGGGTGTAGTCTTGGCTAGACTGATAGTTTTAATTCCGTATTTGTTTCGGTTAGCCAACGCGATTAATTTTAGAAAGAACTATTTACCCCCTCTCTAGTCCGCCATCTTGACCCCACAACAGGTGGAGGGCCAAGGGTGTCAACTTGCCCCATAGGGCATGGTGTTGGGACTTAGGCTTCGGGTTGGATGGGGATGCTAGACCCTGTGATAGGATTGAAAAGGGCTAGTCTTGTCTGAGCTGGTGTTCAAGCAAGACGTGTTTCTGTGTGCCCAGCTAGGAGTCATGGATTCGTGAATCCCCATTTCATTTCAAATGGTACCTGCTTAATTGACTATGCTATGACACCATAGTAAGAACTAGAACAGAAAAGTAAAAAGATTATGATTGCTTACCACATGCCTGAAAGTAGCATAGGTGCTCACCTAGATCCCATTTGGCACAGCTCAACTTCATCATTGGAGCTATTTTTTTGGAAAACAGCTTTACAAGCAACTTTCTCTCTGAAGTTGAGTAGTTTTGGAAAAGTTGTTTAGCAAAACAGCTCCGCCAACAGCTTCATGCATGACTGAGAGAGGGAAATGAGGAAGAGAGCTGTGAAAAGCTACTTTTTCAGCTTCACTTCTTTCCATTCCTTTGTGCATGAGAGCATAAAAGAGGAGCTTCACCGTGCAGCTATTTTGAAAAAGGATGTTTGGCAAAAAAAAATAGCTCATGAAATTGTTGGTGAAGTTATGCCAAATGAGGCCCTAGAATGGTGCATAGTTTTATAGAGTAGTTTAATTTATGGTTTTTCTAGTTACAATTTAGTTTGAACTCTTAGAATTAAGTTTGATTAGACACTCAATTCACCCTACTTAGGTGTTCATAGGATCTTTCAGTGACTCAAAATGCTAGTTCTTCATAATTTAATCCGAGACATGTTGTTCTTAAAATATTAGTATTTTTGGTTATTAAAATAAAAAATCTCAATGACTTTCATCCTAGATACAAAAAAGAGAGACAAAAAATAACGGTGAATTTGATGTAGTACATCTTCAATGTTGGTATTTGTTGATGGGAAATAGTCAATATTATTTTTGCTAGAGGACATCCTTCAATTTTGACAATTGGCTCTTAGACACTATACCCTTAAAATAATTTTGTTAGGAGTAGATGGATCAAAATTAAAAGTGACTATTATGCCCCTAATTATTATATCATAACCCTTAATAGCTATCTTAAAAATCCATATCTTTCGCATATGAAGTTGGATGAAGATGAACTAAAGTTCAATGAAATCTATAACCTTGTACTTGATAAGTTTTAATTTTATATTATTTAGAGTGCCAAAATTTTATTTTTAAATTCTCAGCATTTTAAATTCAAAATTAAAATTTTCAAATGACCTCAAATGTCTATGCGTCACCTATACAAAAGTTGTAGTATAATTTTATAGTTAATAAATTTTTTATCCAAAGTCATTTAGAGTCCTAAATATTTTTTTTATTTTCTTAGATTTAGAAATTCAAAATTTTGATTTTTCAAACAACTTCAACTGAAGCCATTTGAAAATTCTAAATCTCAAATTTTGAAATCTAAGAAAAACAAGATTATTTAGGACTCAAAATGACTACAAATAAGAAATATCAACTATAAAGTTATAAATTATATTGATAACTGCAACATTTGTTTAAAACCGTGTCAACATCTGAGGTTGTTTGAAAATATTAAATTTTGAATTCCAAAATATGAGAAGTTAAAAAGAATTTTTGGCACTCTAAATAATTGCAAATACAAACTTGTTAACCACGAAGTTGTAAATCTCGCTGAGTTCTACAATTCTGATATAACGTTCGTCTTTATCCAACTTCAAATGCATACATCATGTTTATTAATAACTATATAATAGTAGAATATAGTGTTTACGTTTAAATTTTCTTCCACCTACTCTTAAAAAATATTTTAATAGATATAGCATCCAAGAGCTAATTGTTATAAGTAAAGAGTTCTCTAGCAAAGATTAATTTATATTTATGTTCTATATCTCTTATAATCCTAAACCCCAACTACAACTCTATCTAGATATGCAAGACATCCACACCAGCGGTCTACTAGCACGAACAATTATGACACTTATCTATTCATGCAAGCAATACACGTCATTATGCCACATCACCCACTAAAATTCACTCGTGATTCCTGCAGCAACGCGCTGGGTATGCTTCTAGTATTAGTAAGTTTATCTACATTGATTTATCAAAAAAAGTTTATCTACATTGAAAGATGTTTCACACAATTTTTCACCACTCCACTAGCACGTACAATAATGACAATTATGTATTCGAAAGCAATCCACGTCACTATGTCACATTATTCACTAAAGTTCACTCGTGATTCTCGTAGCAACGTGCGAGTTATGCATCTCTGAAATTTGTCTACATTGAGGGCCTGTTTGGAATGGAGGATCTTCACAGAAATTTCAAAGGAATCGCCTTCCTCTATTTTGCTGATGTCATGTAGCGTTTGGAATGGAGGAAAGCAACTTCCATGTTCCAGAGGAAAGGATTGGTCTCAGTGGCAAAACACAGGAAAAAAAGAATCCAATCCAACCCAAGGGAATCGTTGGCACTTGCACAGCTCTCTGCTTAACAAGAGTGCTTACCTTGAGCACTCAGGAGTCATTAATGGTATCATGGACCGAGCTGTCTCGCGCTCTCACTGTCTAAAGAGCCCTAGAGTGCACCCCCAAAGACTAGCAGTAGCCCACCCTTCTTGATTGTTGCCTGTTCTATTTGCCATGTGCTATAGCTACTAGCTTCTTGATTGGAGAGATCGAGAGTAGAGATAGCAGAACAGAGAATAACTACAGCCATGGGAGACAGGAGGGGGAGGGGGAGGGGGAGGGGGAGGGGAAGGATAGAAGAGGATAAAGACGTATAGTGGACTGTTGGTGCGTGAAGAGCCTGTGAATGGACTAGGTCTATGGACCAGACCTAACTAGTGATTGAAGAGAAATTGTCACCTATACAAAATCATTTATACGCAGCTCTTAATTCAGAGAAAATTATTGTGTGAAATGTTATTTTATTAGTCTTATTTTTCATATTCCTATGTTATAATTCCTGCGTTCCAAACACCTCTTCTCACATATTTTCTGTGATTTTCCAATCCTCTATTTTCTCACTTCATATATCCTTATTTCCTGTGTTTTTTTTTTTTTTTTGTTCCTCTGATTTCTTTTCCTCCATCCCAATCAGGCTCTGAAAGATGTTTCACACGATCTTTTTTAGTTATTAAAGAAAACGCAACCACAGCACATCTGCTCCGGCTCACCAACTCTCTGATATACGTTTACTCTAAAAAGGACTCTCTGATACGATGGACCCACTAGGCCACTACCTCGCCGCCAATAACCAATCCCTCCGAGTCAATCGTGAATGTCAAGAACAACTCTTTGAAGGATAACAAAAATAAATGAATGAACAAGAAAAGGGGAAAGTAACGAGGCGGTTTGTCATTGAAGACTCCTCGAAAACCAAACTAACCCTTCCAATTCCAATCCAAGGGTGCGAGGAGAGCTGCTAGCCGCCGCCGCCGCCGCCGCAGCCGCCATGTCGGGAGGAATCGCGCGCGGCCGCCTCGCCGAGGAGCGCAAGGCCTGGCGCAAGAACCACCCCCACGTCCGTGCCTGACTTTCGATCCCCTCTCCCTTTGTCTCTATCTCTCGTGCCGCCGCCCGATTCAAGTCTCGATCTGATCTCCTTCATCTTCTGCAGGGTTTCGTGGCGAGGCCAGAGACGCTAGCCGACGGGTCGGCGAACCTCATGGTCTGGAACTGTACCATCCCCGGCAAGCAGGGGGTAAGCCCCGGTAACCCGCTGGATTCGATTTGACCCGGTTCGGTAGTATAATTGTAATCAAGCTCGATAGGATTTTTAGGGAAACACGATGTTGCGATGTGTGCATCAACGCCCTTGTGCAGTTTTGCTCCATGATGAATTTTAATTATTTTATTTTATTTTCCCCACACATGGTCTATGGTTTTTATTATTTCTTGACTGTATTGCTTATTGAATAGCTAAGGATTTCTATATTAGGAACTGTGCGTTCTACTTCTTTTGATTCAAATACAAGCTAAAAGAATTACTAAGACTTTTCCTCACACGATTTGCCTTTTAAGTGTTTCATTATCGTTTCGAAGTTGGAACGCATGGTAGAAAGTTGGAAAATCGTGTTGACTATGTATTTCTTTTTTGTCCCAGTGATTCATGTCAATAGATTTAGAATACCAGTGTGTTGTAGGAATTAAGAATTATATGCCACCTCCACCACTCTACCAACATGTAGTCACATTGGCATGCTGTTTTGTAGTGGTTTCTAGCTCCATAACTCCGTGATATTCTTTTCATCCCCTGATCCTGGCAAAATGTTTGTTTGTTCCTATTTTGTAGCATGTATGTATGTGTACTATTTGTAAACAATCTCGAAACTTTGATCTACAGTGTCTTTTGCTGATTACTTCCCAGCACTCTGGAATGTTTTCAGGTCCAGTGTCCATTTTGTTTTGACTGATGTACCATTTTACTTTGGAACCTTACATTTCATTTGTTTCTAACTATCCTCTCTTCTATGCAGACTGATTGGGAAAGTGGGTACTACCCACTTACCCTTCATTTCAGTGAAGACTACCCAAGCAAGCCTCCCAAATGCAAGTTCCCACAGGGTTTTTTCCACCCAAATGTTTATCCTTCAGGAACAGTCTGCCTCTCAATTCTCAATGAGGATAGCGTAAGTGTTCAAACTGTATTTCACAGGCTTTGTCTAGCATTATGCCTGCTGAGAAATTTTCACTTCTCATTGTACAATTTCAGGGTTGGAGACCTGCTATCACTGTTAAGCAGATTCTAGTTGGAATACAGGACTTGCTTGATCAGCCCAATCCCGCTGATCCTGCTCAGACTGATGGTTATCACCTATTCATCCAGGTTCGAAAGAAACTTTGATCATTCGGCTATTTGTTTTTCCTTTCTCTCGAGATTAATCAGCTTTTCTTTCCACCAAACCAAAAAATGCAGGATCCAGCAGAATATAAGCGACGTGTTCGTCTGCAGGCCAAGCAATATCCTGCTCTGGTCTGAGGATGTTGGCATACTAAGAGATCCATGATCCATCCTGCACATCCGCATAGTAGTTGCAACATGTTAAAATTATGGTCTCAATTTGGATTTGACAAGATATAAGTTGTTTGGAGGATTGCCCAGTGTAAACCTGAACCTTTTATGATGTGTGGGGGTCCGGTATTGGTAGCAAAAACCGATTCGTTTAATGCTGTAAGTGCTGCGGCCACTGATATTTTGTCTATTTAACTTAAACTATTTGTTGTGTTGGTAATCTATCTTGAAGACAAATGTTTTGTCTGTTATCAAAGAAAGTTATCTGCGTTTGTCTATTAAGTTGTACCTTTATAAGAACATGTTATTTAGTGATTACATTGAGACGACATATAGCATGTACAAATCTACAATGGCTAGGACATGCACACAATACAGAAACGACACCAAAGGCACGTCACAGCACTAAATATCCGCTAGATATCGGTTCATTTCGATCGAGCGTGAAGCACCTTGATGTAGGACCCAGCTGAATGATAAAGCCAACTTTTCTTACATCCATTTGCTTCTCACTAAAGCTAGACACGGAAGAAAAAACGTGGACCACTGGGTGCAAAATTCAGCACCCTTGCCAGGGAGTTGCGTCTCATTATCCTGTAGTCTTAACTCCTAAGGCCTTGGTTGTAGCCCACATTGGCTCCACCGTGGCCCAAGTATTCAACAACTTCTTTTATTATTGTAAGCGATAGGCTAGGTATATGCATTATCCTATACTTGATCAAGTTTAGAAAAACACAATAATAATTAGGCTGACATCAAATCGGCATGATTAGATATATTTATGAAATGTAGTTTCATAACTTATCTATTTGATACGCTTCTTCACAAGTATGATCAAGCTTAATATAGCTAACTTATGCCAAACTTAGATTCCTTATATTCTAGGACATATAGGAATATAGGATGCGTCGTCTTGATCTTATGCTTTGGAAATTCCTGCACTTGTCATTCATGTCCATGAGCCGCCCAACCATGACAGTACATGGCAGTTGACGGGTTTAAAATTTCACAATAAATTTTCATGTTGCTTTTGAAAGTGAAGCTCAATTTACATCAACAATGCTCGCGTCAAACCCTCTGCTCCTCATGGATGGGGGCAACGCGCGACGGGCCAGCACAGCACGTGCTAGCTCTTCGAGTGAAATGAAACTACGAAAGCACGTCCTAACTCAAATTACATCATAATATATAGTTAATTGCTAGCTGCCCAAAAGTTATATGCTAACTGCCTTCCCAAAGTCATCACTGCCCTACATCATCACTGCCCAAAGTCAAACTATAGCTAACTACTGCTAATTGCCCATACATGCATGGATCACTTGTTGTCTGCAGTGGGGGCGTTGAGCTTCTCATCCATAGCATCCACCTTACTGAGGTCGCCGACCTGCCCAGCCACAGCGTCAAGCTTCTCAGCCTTGGCGTCCACCTTCTTACTGAGGTCGTCGACCTGCCCAGCCGCAGCGTCAAGATTCTCAACCATGGCGTCCACCTTCTTACTAAGGTCGTCAACCTGCCCAGCCGCAGCGTCAAGCTTCTCAACCATGACGTCCACCTTCTTCCTAAGGTCGTTGACCTGCCCAGCCACAGCGTCAAGCTTCTGCATGATGGTGGCAACAACCTTTGCATCCAGGGCTTCCATGAGGTCAAATGTGGACTTGGAGACCTATGGAAGAGAAAGTTAATTAATTAGATGTTTCAATAAAGAACAAATGTGGACAGTTTAGACATTCGAAGTGTTTCCACTGAAATTATTCTCTTTTTTTTTTGCGAGTCCGCTGAAATTATTCTCGTAGAAAAGTATTCTACAAGCTGCCAAAGCCATCATTTTACAGAATGCCAATGTATAGATCACAGATGCTTTTAATAGTATACATCAAAAGTAAAGTAACATACAACTGGGTTTTAATTTTTTTTATGGTTCACAAAACACCACTTTGATACAAGTAGCAACAGTTAATTACCTCTTCACAAAGTGGCTCAAGATTGAGGTCCTTTTCACTGACTTTTCTGTAAACCTTATTCGCCGTCTTCTTAGCTTTAACCTCTTGGTCAGTTTCACTTTCTATGTCAGTCTTTCCTTGGGATATGTTGGTAACTCCATCAGGCTGCAGAGAGAGAGAGAGAGAGTGACATCAAGATGGCTTTTTACTTCAATTTTTGTTTCATTCGATTCGTGTGCGCACCTGGATAAAACCTCTCCAGCCACATTTAGATCTAAAACAGTTCCATGTTGCATTCATACTGAAGAAATGACATACAAGGAACGTCAGATGATAGTTAGATCCTGAAATATATAGCTAAAGAAACAACAGACCAACAAAATCACATATTCAGGTGTGGACAACTCACCCGTCCCTTCGGATGTAGACACTGAGGCTCAAATCCCCCTTACCCTTAGATCCACCATTGCACTAGCGAACAAAAGGAAAGTTATACTTCATTATTTGTCGCTAGATAGCTCAACGATCCAAAATGCAATGGATCGCTAAAAAGAAATAATACACCAGTATTGCGTGTGGGTTGAAATGTTATCTTGAATCAAGTCAATTTGAAATGTTGAATGGATGGTTTAGAGATGCGTCACCTCTGGGGAACAATTTCTTATCATTCATGTCTTAAATCAGATAGACTGCTTGGTTATAAAGCTAGATATAATTCATGAAAAGACAGTAAACTGGAAGCAGCACAAAGGTTGTAAAAAACAGATGCTTCATACCTGTGGGCACAACATGCGCTGAAAATTTCCAAGTTTCCACTGCTTGGGATTAATACCTTCGTTTTTCAAGTTCTGAATGAGCTGCCCAAGTCTCTCCTCAGACGAAGCCGTGTAGTTTGCCGAATGAACTGTAATGCAAAAAAAAAAAAACACATCGCATCGGTTAAAAAAGAAATATGCTTCTGCATCCAGTTGTTATAAGCAGAATGACAATAATTAAATTAAATTGTAAAAAAGTAGATCCTAAGTAGAGGAGAGCACCGAAACTGCAGAAACATTGAAATTCTGAGGCATAGTCTGTGCGTATCACCAATTTTAATTTATAATATACGTCAAACAGGCTAACACCATTTAACTTAAAGTTCTAAACAAACATTTGAGCACGTGCATTGAGCTGTTCTGCTACAAGTCCAATAGGAAGTAGTGGAGTTTGAAGCTTTTTTTTTTCAAGTGTGAGCTCGCTTGGGGCCATAGAAACACAACACTTCTGAGCTATAACGAGCGGCCAAAGATACGACCATTGGCAACGAAATAAATAAAACTTCAAACATGGAAAAATTACCATCCTTTCCCAGGTGCTTAGCTCCCAATCCAAAGCAGTGACACACGCAATCACTTATTTAATTGAAAAAAAGGGACAGACACAGAGCAACGAATGCTCCACAGCTGGCACAGCGCATTACCGTTCCTGGAGCGCAGGGGAGCGGGGGCGTACCGCCGCGCGTCCGGTGCGCTGCGCACACAGCAGGCCACCTCGGGCCGCCTGGGGACGCGTCCCGGCGAGGAGTGGAGCAGCCGGATGCGGTGTCCCCCAGCGGCGGCCATCGACGCGGCGGCGACGGGGAGGCGGCGGCGCGCGGCGAAGAGGAGGCCCAAGTCCCCGCCGGACGCGGCGGCGGAGGACGAGGCGGAGGCGGCCATGAGGAGCGGCGAGTGGAGGGACGGCCGCGGCGGCATCACGGAGCGCCGAGAAGGTTCCGGCAGCCTGGTTGGTCAGGGGGTGCGGGCGGAGCGGAGCAGGGGATGAGGGGTTTGGGGGTGGGGCCTTGCCGCCTTGGTGAAGAAGAGAGGGGCGCGGAGCGGAAGAGGGCGTTTTGGGTTTTGGACATCGGCCGCCGCGCGTGTGGCGTTACGGGGGTTTTGTGCCATGTCTTACGGGCGGGTCCCGCTGTCTAGTGAGGGATGGTAGGCACCTCATGAATGAATGAAAGATATCTGCTTCCTGTCAGAATTTTTGCTACGTTTTAGTACTATATATTTTTTCCTATTAGATATGTGCCCGTGTATTTCACTGGCGTCACAATTTTTTTGAATTAAACTTCAGTAAACGGAGGCAGACCTGTGAGTTCCGACAACTTTATATGGGATGCGGATATATGGATCCGGTCTTCGTGTCGTGACTAGGTAGGACGTGGATGTGTGAGCTTAAAGTGGAGTATAATTCGTTTCGGAGGGGGACGCGTGAGTGTAGATCAAGATTTGGTATCACCGTCTAGGTGATGACTTTTGTTCGGCTGGTACTAAAGTCGGCTAAATCTGTTTTTGTTGTGAGAAAAAAAAATACCGTAGATTCTAGCTGATAATTTAGCTGATAAGTTCAAAGTGAATAGACTCAAAGGTCTTTTTAGCGTAGAGATTAAAATATATAGGATGCGTCGCCTTATAGACAGTACATGACCACAAGCTTTTGAAATTCGTGGACCTGTCATTCATGTCCATGAACCGCCCAACCATGACAGTTGACGGGTTTAAAATTTGACATTAAAAATTATCATCTTGCTTTTGAAAGTAAAGCTCAATTTACATGAACAACGCTCGCGTCAACCCCTCTGCTCCTCATGGACGGGGGCAACGCGCAGCAGCCAGCACACACAAGTGCTAGCTCTTCGAGTGAAATGAAACTACGAAAGCACGTCCTAACTCTACGAATTTTGAAATGAAACTACGAAAGCAGAGCAGGAGCAGAGCAGATCGTTGGCAGCCCCTGCAGCTTCAGTCGCAAATCGGCGTGATCTGTCGTCCTCTCAGGAGAAGTTCACGCGGGCCTCGTACGTGAGCCCGAGGCACCAGTTGGCCGGCGCGACGTCGGTGGCGACGATGGTCTGCCGGGTGGTGTAGGAGGTGACCTTGAAGCTGAGCGCCTGACCTCCGAGCTGCGCGAACGCCTGGTACGCGGCGCCCCAGTTATGGCTCATCCGTATCCACGCGCTGGAGGCGCCGGTCTTGACCCACATCTCGACGACGTCGCCGGCGCCGCCGACGTTCATCACGTACGCCAGCAGCCAGTAGGGGTTCCCCTGGAGCGCGAAGCGGAGGCCGCCCCTGCGCACGCAGGGCACCCGGCGGTACATGACGGGCACGATGCCCGCGCGCCACTGCGCCATCTTCATGAAGGCCGGCTTGGAGAGGTCGAAGTGGGTGCGGGGCGGGTTGCACCACCCGCCGTTGTTGGAGTCCTGCGCCCAGTTGGGCGGGCACAGGTTGGTGGCCGTCACCGTGATCACCGGCGAGCCGCTGTAGCACCAGGGGGACCCCGTGCACCGGATCTGGTAGCACGTCCCGCACCCGTACCCGTCCTTGAACAGCGTCGTGCTCAGCGCCGCCGTGTCAGTGCCGTACCCGGTCGCGTACAGGTTGCCGTACCCGCACGCCCCACCTGTGGAAACCGTCGGACGCCCCGGCCGTAAGAGAAATGACAAATGCATGCCAAGAGGAAACGAGCGTGGCAGTGCAATGCCGGCCGCGATGTGAGCAACGTACCCATGGTCTCCGCTGCGGTCTCGTCGCCGTAGAACGTGGCGTGCGCCGGCGTCCACTGCATCGCCCTGAACCTCGCGTTCGCCGTGGTGGCCGCACATAGCAAGGCGATGATGACAAGGGCCAAGAAGGCTGTGCCTGTGGAGGGAGAAGCCATTACTACTCTGTTTTGTTGCTGCTCGTGGTGTTGTGCTGTTCTTCGCTTAAGGCAGTTGAGCCCTGCAGACAATGCAAGGGGCGACTGTATTTATAGCTTGCGCTGGATCAATCAGAGAGGAATCCGGTGATGATTGGGACCAACACATTATTCACGACGACCTCCCGCAAATCGGCAACGACGTGCACGCACACCGGTGAGGCATGGAGATTGGCACGGTGCACCGGCCATACGTGCGGGCAAGAAACAGGGCTGTACCCTGATATTCTATCGGTTTTTTGCCGGCACGGCTGATTGGATGTTGCGAATGTGTCTTCTGACTGAAAATTTTAACGTGTTATGTCCTTTTAGAATGGGGAGAATGCTTTTTCGTGTATTTGGTTGACATTTGGTTCGGACTCTGGGCTTCTTGAGAATCATATAGGGAAAAACAATTCCATCTTATCCAAAAAGTACTGGAGGGAATTTCAAAACAAAAAGTACTGGAGGAATGTAGCATAATGATTTAGTTACAGGACATTATAAATAAATATGGTGTTCATTCCGGCCGATAAGGTCTGGATAATGATTTGATCTTTTATTACTTGGTGCTGATAAATGGTCAACCCATGTTGTGTAGTGCCTTCTTTTGCTGTGTGTGTGGGGTGTGGGTGTGGGTGTAGGGGTGGGTGGGTGTGGTGGGGGTAGTGGAGATGTGTAGTGTAGTGCTTTTTCTGTTGTGCAGAGAGTGAGATGGTTTCATCATTCATCCTAGTAAGATTGTGTTTAAATTCAATGAATAAAGTTTAGGGACGTCGTATCGAATGTCACATCAGATGTGACTTATGAGTGTTTGGATAGTAATAATAAAATAAATTACAGAAGTCTTCAGTAATCTGTGAGACAAATTTATTAAGCCTAATTAATCTGTCATTAACACATGTTAATGTAGCACTACATTGTCAAATCATAGACTAGTTAGGCTTTAAAAAAAATCGTCTCATAAATTAGTCGTAATCTGTGCAATTAGTTATTTTTTAGTCTATATTTAATACTCTATGCATGTGTTAAATATCCGATGTGATAGAAAGTAAACTTTGTAGGAGAGAAACTAAACAACGCCTGATTCTAAGTCAGCCCAACATGAAGGCCGGTGTGCACCTGCAGTGCCCGGTGCATTCGCAACAACTCTGCTGCCATGAAACAAGAAAGCAAGAAATTTTCATTCTGTTCGGCTGCCAATATTTTGGCTGCGCTGCAGCTGCTGCTGATCAGCCCAGCCAATAAGCTGCAGGCAACTTTCAGCACCAGCCGAAATGCAGCAGCCGAACAGCTAAAAGCCATTTCAAATTCAAGCATCTCAATTCAAATATTGGCGCCAAAACCAACGAGCCATTCAAATTATGGCGCCAAACAATAGAACTCATCACATTCTTATATGTAGCCCAACTCCAACCTCTTAGAAAGGCAACTCAAGACAGTTTACTGTTCAATACAACAGCTCAATACCGATTACAGATTACAGTTCAATACAACATATAGGCCAACTCCAACCTTTGGCAACTAAGTTGAACCAAAAGCTGAAACAGTTCACTACAACAGTTGAAATTACAATTGAATACAACAATTCAAACTACACATCATTACAACATATTACAATCTACATATGGCCCAACTCCAACCTTTTTCAAATGGCATACATGGAGCATTTACAAAACCTGTAGCCATTCCGAAGCCACATATCGAATAGCACAAAGAAGGCACAGCACTCACCAAAAGCTCGGTCCAAATCTGCAAACTTCTTCATGCAATCCTCTACTCCACGTGCACCTTTGCCGTTGCATTATTACCTGCAGCCACACAGATTGTCATAAACTAAATTACAGCACCACTCATTTTCTACATCTATCAATACTTGTAGCACATAGCAGCCTCAGTGTACATACATGTGCACTACATAGCCCATAGTCCCATAGCGATCCAATCTCGCACTTCTGACATATCTTCACTTTCAACTGATGCCGCCCATGCTGACAGGTTGTAATCTACAGCCCTATGAAGGTTCATCGCCGCAACCCATTGTTCATTTTCGCCCTCCACAAAATTGTGCAGAGCAAAACATGCAATTACCACCTTCACTTGCTTATGTCTCACATAATTTGGGACTCCTTCCAAAATGTGCCACCGAGCTTTCAGCTTCCCAAACAACTGTTCCACAACATTGCGAAGCCTTGAATGCTGGTAGTTGAATTTCTCCATATATCCTTCCGCCTCTCTGCCTCTGAAGTCATCCAGATGGTACCTTAAAATATCCTGCACGCACGGCGTATCCAGAGTCCACTAGGTAGTATCTTCCTGCAATTCATCAAGTCATTTCACCCATTACTCACAAAGGTACTCTTACAAACTGACAACGTACTCGACGATAATGCAATCTTACCTGCTGGGGGATGCAGGTAATCTGGTCGCCCCATATAATACATTAGAACTGACATGTCATGAGAAGACCCCGTCGATCCCGCACCAACATATGTGAAAAGCCCGTCCATGTCCACTATCTCTAACACATTCATGGTAACTTCTCCTTTTCTATTCATGAAGTCCAACTGTGACTTGCGACTAACTTTCACTTTGATGTGTGTTCCATCCAAAGCCCCTATGCACCCATCAAAGTAGGGTCTGAATTCGTCGAACCTAAGATGGATTTTTCTGTACTCCGGATCCTTTACCGCAATAGTCGTCTGGGCAAAGGAGTACATGGTGTCTGCAACCTCACCCATCTTCTGACTAACTGTGCTCAAACCCCTCCCAAATCTTTGGGTTATTTGTCTAGTTGCCTGCTTTGTCGCACACACCCATAGGAACATAGCTAGTGACTCATACGACTCCATGTCTTGTGAACTACCCAGTCGATGATACTGCACTAACTCATTGTGCAACTTCATGAAACAGTGAGGATACATCCAAAAGTTCTCGAAGCACTTTCGTTCATTCTACAAATTTGCTTCCACCCATTGCCACCCGATCATGTCTTCGAATGGGCACTGAGGATTCGTCACAGGACCTCTCCTAGAAAAAGCCACAACAGCAAGAGCAGCTCCAAGACCCGCCAACTTGACAATTTTTGCCTTGAGTTTCTTCTTGGCCCCATCACTCAAAGTTGTGCTCACGCTTGACTATTCGTCGGAATGTTCAGTGCTGCTCATTCAACAAAATATTTATGCGACATCAGTCACCTACACCTCGTACTCAGTCACCCGCCAACGTGTGATCATACCATTGATCTAGATCCACCAATTACTAAACACTACTAACATTACTATCATAATATGTCCGCTACAAATTAATTATTCCAGTGCAAGCAATTCAAACAGAACACCACTACAACATTGAAAACTAGTCCTCCCCTATTGCATTTACCTGGATGCTACATTTGTAGTTCATTATCAGGCGTCCCTGCTCCTGGTGAGTCTACGTCCCATCATTGTGGTGCTGATGATTCCACTACAAAATGTAACTTTAGATCCCATACACATCCGACAATAATAATAATAAGCTCACATTAATAAATTTGTAGCGGAGGCAAAGATTATTACTACACAGGGCGGCTGAAGTTAATTATGATGCAGTACATGAAGAACAAAGAGTTCATGCCAAATGCTCACAGTACATGAAATGAATTCGAACAAGCAAACACACATCGATTGAAACATATGAACACACATGCAAAGAAATTAAACGAAGGATGACTAAACATCAGCGTTGCTGCAGTTCCATTTGTCTACTTGTTTTCCCAGTTAAAGTTGATCCAAGATAGTTGGCCATCGGGTGTTTTCAGGGTTAGGAACGTCCTACGGTTGAGTTTCTTCTTGTATAGGTACGTGGCTTTCAGGAACTCCTCGGTCCCCTCTGGAAAACCATCTTATTCTAAAATCTGACGCACTTGGTCCATCTCCACTTCCTCTCGGCTGAGATGTTGATCACCCGATGCCATCTCTTTCACGGTGTCTGAGATGTCTCTCACGCAGTCCTCCAAGCTGGCACTCTTCTTTATCCTGTGGGCTGTCAACCACCTGGTCCCTGGTGCGCCTTTTGGACGACTGACCAACACTGGATCCAGCTACGAAGTCCTGTGACATAGCTGCTGGAGTGGCTTCGGTCATTAGTGTCGGTGTCCTCTCACGGTGTCCACCGGCACTGAGCATTGTGCCCCTATCTCTGGGGGTGTGCTCGTACAGAGTTTCAGTTCGTCAAGGAAATCCGGTGGCGCCCCGGGATCCTCACCTTCCTCAGTATTGTCCTGCAGGTGAACAAGTTAGTATTCGAACCGTACATGTCATTGCACGAGCAGACCCAAAGAATAGATGAAAGGAATTACCTCTTCCTCTTCCTCGAACAAGCTGGGATCAGCTATGACACCTCCAGTTTGGGGGTCACGTCTGAGTCCTGTATGGGTGGTATGGTCGCGCCAGGTGAAGTATTGTCGCCGCATGGCCGATAGCTTGTTCTGCAGCTTCTTATTGGGCAACTGAAGGCCGCGGTACACATTTCTCCATCCCAGATTAGTTAAGCCCTTCTGGTTGAAGTTTATTTTGTTCTTCTTAGCAATGCAAAGGTCTAGGAAATTTTTTGACTCCTCGGGTTTCCAATGGGCCCAGTCGTTGGACGTCTGTTCACAATGCCTCGACATCTGTACCTAGGTGTAGTTACTATGACGGTGTACTTACGCTAGTTGTATGTGGGGGTACAGTAAAGAAATGGTCATGATGCACAGAACAAATAAACAGTATTAGTAAGGAATAAATATGAGTACACTTGCCTTCTCAAGCAGCTTCGCGCGTTTGGAACGCCAGTAGTAATGCCTGGCTTTAGGTGGTGAGCACAAGGAAGAGGACGACGGTGCCAGTGTGGGCACCGTTGCGCAAGAGCCGTTGAAAACTTGTTGAAACCGCTGAAAACCTACAACGAAAAAGGACTAGTGAACATGACAGAGAATAGGAAAAGGCTGGTTCGTGCGTGTGCAAGTAACTAAATCGTTGTTTAAGTTTTTTTCTTTCTACTAGTTGAAGTCCCTTTGTTTGTACCTTGTTCAGTCCTTTTCTTTCTACAATAAGAAGAAGGTGTCTAATACAATAAGATGAACGTAAGTAGCTTACTGCCACCTAGCTGATAGCTCTAAATGTTTATGCCAATGCACCAAGACAATTTGGTGGCATCTGTATAATTCTCACCAGATTAACGTACCGAGAGTCTCCATTGTAGAATCCAACAATCTTACCTTGTTAAACAGTGTAGGGACGTCTAACCTTCAGTGACAGAAGCTTTTATGATGGACTCTGGAGGTATGGTAAGAGATCTGGTTGGGGGACTCTATTTCACAGTAAGGGTGATGTATATCATGGGACATGGAGGGATGACCTTATTCATGGAAAGGTATGGCAGTATGTTACAGTTGCTTTCCAGGCCTTGACCGCCAAGGGCCCAAGGAGCTAGGGGGCCCAAGAGCATATAGGTAATTAGTAGATATAATTTCTTATTTGGCATAAGCTTTCAAAGGTTGAACAAACATCAGCCCATACCATACCATACCTACCTATTTCTATTCTACCGTGCAGGCCGCGGATCGAGCGAGGAGCTAGCGTTCGTTTTCCGCCGGCGCCGGCGCTTCCTGTTCTTGCTCATCGACGTGGACGCGCTATTCTTGCGTGGAGATGCCGACTCACCTGACCTGGTCGCCGACTCGCCGACGCACCGCACACCGGCACACCGCCGTGGTGTCGCGACAGCGCGAGCTGCAACTGCATGCAAGGACGGCGAACAGCAGATGCGATCACAGTAAGCAACCCCAACATGCCAATACCCATGACCGATTAGTATTTTCCAATTTCCATTTTTTTACTTGGACCTCTGGAAGCTAACGCTAGGGACATTACCGAAGCCTATTTTTTCTTATTTGTTTAATTGTTTTGTGTATGCGCTTTACTTGTACAGAGGTAGGGTTATAAAGTTCTAATTCAATGTATTTATTTAGATACTTATTAGATGCTGCCAGAAAAGTAAAATATTGGGAAGAATGTTTTGGACCACATTGATCTTTATATTGTTCTTAAAGATTTTGCATCAATAAATGCCTAAAGACAGTTTTTTACGAGGCACTGAAGCATTATATTTTTATTTGAGGTAATCATAACAATTATTGTTCTTTTAATTTTCTTGTTGTACTATCGTTATCTTTTATACAAACTAAGTATATGCTACAAATCAACTTTTATTATTTGGTCTTTACATAGTTCAATGGGTCCTCATCGTCTTGCTTGCCCAAGGGCCCTTAAAATTGTAGAGCCGGCCCTGTTGCTTTCATCTTGCACATCAAAGCTGTGAAATGGACACACTAACAGAGTGCTTTTCAGATTCACAGTCTCTACTTTATATACCTATTAAGCATGATTGCCATGTGCTTAGAGCTATTTCTTCAGCATCTTTTATATAAAGACCGTTAGTCTTGAATTCTTGATTATAACCTATCAAGCCATGAAATATCCAAGCACCTTAACTTATTCAAGCTGCAAGTTCTGAACATTTATTTTATATCAAGTAGGACAATGTAACACTCTTTACACTCCATGTGATTTACTTTCTGTTTGACGAAAAAAAGTTTGATTTACTGACTTACTCCCCACCCACCAAATCTAGGGCTGGTACTATTTTCACAGCGGTGACCGCTGGTTTGCAAATTTTTGGAAGGGGACGGCTAATGGCGAGGGTAGATTTTATGCCAATAATGGGAGTATCTTCTTTGGCCATTTCCGAAATGGATGGCGCCATGGGGAGAGCCTGTTGGTAGATGCAAACGTATCAAGGTTTCTTTCGTCTATTTCGTGTTCAATGTGTTCCAGAAAGAGTACATTACATGATCTGTGTATTCTTTTGACCGAAAAGGGGGACTTGACTTCATAATTGATCATGATTACAGGTGGATTGAAGTTTGGGCTGACGGTGTACTTATTGACATAACTAAAATGGAGAAATAAGGTTCAGATCTAAATATATTTTGCAGATATATTTCTAAAACTTTGCTTCTCAGATGGTAGGGGGCTACGCTTCAAAATCTCAGATGTTGCAAGGCACTCTGGTTCGGAGCCTCTCCACTGTACACGCAAGAAAGCAAAGGAACAAAGCTAAGAACGTGGATCCATACCTCAAGAACAGCAAAGACGGACTGGAATGTATGAGACACAGATTGACAGATCCTGGAAGACAGAGCGAGAGGGAGGGATTAGCAGGCAGCGAATGGATTCACAAAAGCAGAGAAGAGGAGAACGAGGTGGCGCACGAACCGGAGGGAGAGACGGGGGATGAACCGGAGGTGTCCGGTAGATGTATAAGGGCTCTACGGCACAGGCAACGACGGTGTCGATTCGGCAGGGAGGGCGGAGTGGGCCGATGACAGTGACAAGGCGGGTCTTCAGGTCGAAGGCCCGGACGACTTGAGAGGGATGCCGCCGCCGCCACCGCCCGTGTCTGGACGTGAGGAGAGCGACTGCGCGAGGGGAGGAACCCTAGATGGGTGGCAGCATTTGAGAGGGCGAGCTAGCGACCGCCGTGTGCCGAGCCTCCTTGAAGGTCAGCCGAACGGTTGCACATGGGCTGCAGAACGGCTGGGCTGATCAGCCCATTCAGCAGCAGCCCAACCAGCCAGAAGCACTGAGCATTGTGGACAACCGTAAACGGACGGACTCTCATTGGCTCGTCTCATGCAAGGGCATATGCTATTTTTAGGATAGTCGATTATTTCAAACCATTCCAATCGTTTTTACAGTCGGGAACTCAGGATGTAGTTTCGTATCAAGCTCCACCACTGTTCGGAGGCGATGATGACAATGTCTCAGACGAGGATCAAAATTCCCTAAGGCGCTGTTCGGTTAGGCCATTCCTGGCCGTTCCAGGACAGAAACAATTCCAAACTAGTACAAATTATCGAAGAGACCGATCGGCTGGGAATCAATTCCCTGCAAAGGAACGAAGCCTAAGGGCCTGTTCGGTTCCCGGGGAATGAGGTCCCGGAACTGTTCCGGCCAGGAATATCTATTTAATTTGTATGTAACAGAGTTGAGCAGGATTCGTTCCGAGGGGAAATGACTCAAACGAACGAGCCCTAAGGAAAACCACAACTCACTAAACACGGAAAATCGCCCAAACAAACGGGACATAGTTTACACACTAGACATGGTGTCGCACCCAAAATCTGAAAAATGACTCGTCCTCCTAACCAAGAGTACGAGATGGATGATGCAGCCTCCAGCAGCTACCCTCCATTTAAATCCGGCTTGAGACGGGGCCGGCTCCGCTCATAGAAGCGTCACATTATCTCACTCGCAGGCACGTACGTTTACCAACGCGACATCTGCTGCATCGGGGGCGCAGACATGGTGTTCAACGTGCCGTCCCTCTTGTCCATCTCCACCTTGTGCTGCGTCTGAAGTTTGCAAGGCAATGTATGCCAGATTGTGAGTCTTAATCAAGAAGGGGATTACCTGAATACCTGAGCTGACATGGATGAGAAGTGGATGTGCAATTACCTGCATGCACGAGCAAACCCTGCAGAAAGAACAGAGCAGCACAAGATTAGCAAGGCTGTGGGTGTCAGTTTTAAAGATGCCAAGATGGATTAGAGTCGTCAGAGCCTGGGGCGGCGATTCGAGCGAGAGGCAGGCTTACGTCCAGTAGACCAAGTTGGACATGCAGGAGATGACGTGCGCCACCTCCGAGAGCTCGCTGTTGCCGACGATGCAGGCGACTAGGGAGCAGATGCAGGCCAGCTGCTGCAAGAAGAACATGAAGGCCTGCAACGACGGGGAAGATGAGTGTCACTCACTCGACAGGCCGGCCTGCTGCAATTATCATCAGTTCGGAAGATCAAATCAGATCATCAGGAGGCGAATCGAAGCTACGCACGATGATGCAGTTGTCGCACTGCGTCGTCTGGATGTTGAACTCGTCCTGCAGCAGGAACCGGGTGGAAGCAACCGAGTTGCCGAAGCAGCAGAACACCTGAGAAGGGACAAGGGAGCGTGGTCAGCACCATGCATACGACGCGAGGTGTATCCGGCTGAGAAAACGGAACAGAGAAACAGCGATAGCATATGCGTGTCAGGTCACGCAGGCGTCACCTCGGTTGCAAGGCATACTTCCGGACACCGGCTCTCACCGCACTTGCCGCTGCACGGCATGTACCCAGCGCAGCACACGTACCTGGAAAACGCACAGGAACACAAGCAAGCATGGAGAGAGTTAACGCTGCAAGTTAGCTGCAAGATGACAGAGGAAGGTGCAAAAGAAAAAAAAGGTAGAACCAGAAGTTTCAGTACCTTGACATGTCATTGTAGAGCGCGCGTCTGCGCAGCATGTAGGACACGCAGGGACCGCTGGACACCAACAGGAGGGGAAAAACAACAAAGACGTGTATCTAAGTTACATGATACTGAGCAAGCAATCAACCAGAAGTGAGAAGTCGTGAAATCAGAGAACGAGCTCCCACTCACCACCACAGCGACAGGCAGCACCCTGCAGAGGAGCAAAGGGAGAAAATCCCGCATCAGTTCCTCTATCACACGAGACCACAGCCACAGCCACAGCCACAGCCAGAAGGCCAAGCGCCCGAAAGAAAAGGGAGAAGAGGTTCGCAGGGATGTCGGGTACGCACACGGGAGGTCCGCAGCGACGGCGTTGGTAAGGTCGGTGTGCCAGACGTTGCGGTAGCTCTGCCGCAGCTCCATCTTCTCCAGCATCGCCTGCGTCTGCGCCCCCGCCATCTCGCCGCTCGGATTTGCTGCGCCGGCGGCCGCAAGCTAGCACAAGACGGGGAGCTCTGGCAGTGCACGCACGCCCAGGGACGGTTGCTGTGAGCTGCTTTAATGGTCGGGTGCGCGTCGCATTTCTTCCTCTCGCGTAACGCCCCGGGCCGGCACCACGGCGTTCATTGGAAGCTTTGACGGGTCCAACGCGCGCGACGACCCAAGGCAGGCGGTCGAGGAACGGCCGGGCTGGAGACTTGTCAAGTGTCAGCAGTCACTTCTCGATTGTAAAGTTGCTTGGATTGTAGAAGAAGCTTGCAGGAAAAGTCCGTGCAGTTGCGCGTCCGGGAGCCGGCTACCAATTTGGTCGTAGCGTTTGTCGCTTCCGGTGCCGGACTGAAATAATACTGCAATAAACATTACATAAATGCTATACAACACACGTGTGTTTTAGCGTAAAAAAACACATAGATTTTTCTCTCTCTTTCCCTCCCTTCTGCTAGCACTCCGTGCTCCTGCCGCACGCACGCGTTCCTTCTTTGACGCACGTGTTTTCTGACTACGTAGTTTGTTCATTCGTTCTCTGACGCACGCGTTCGTTCGTTCTCTTATGCACGCGTGCTCGTGAGCCGGCTCTAGTAGGCCTCTCCTCCTTCTCTGCTGTGATTTGTCCTTCCATAGAAAAATAAAATTATTTCTTGTGATCTATGGATCTATGATATTGTGATTTATGATTGTCTGAAGATAAAAGAGGACTAGAGGCTGGAGGTAGAAGGATGGTGGATGTTGTTGGATCTTAATTCTATTGTGTAAAAAAATTCATGTGTTAAAACTACATAAAACACATAGTTGTTGGGTAGTCAGACTTGTTTAAGGCTTCGTTCGTTTGCAGGGAATTGATTCCCAGCCGATCGGTCTCTTCGATAATATCAGCCCATTCAGCAGCAGCCCAGCCAGCCAGAAGCACTGAGCATTGTGGACAACCGTAAACGGACGGACTCTCATTGGCTCGTCTCATGCAAGGGCATATGCTATTTTTAGGATTTCAGACCATTCCAATGGTTTTTGCAGTCGGGAACTCAGGATGTAGTTTCGTATCAAGCTCCACCACTGTTCGGAGGCGATGATGACAATGTCTCAGACGAGGATCAAAATTCCCTAAAGCGCCGTTCGGTTAGGCCATTCCTGGCCGTTCCAGGACAGAAACAATTTCAAACTAGTACAAATTATCGAAGAGACTGATCGGCTGAGAATCAATTCCCTGCAAAGGAATAAAGCCTAAGGAAAACCACAACTCACTGAACACGGAAAATCGCCCAAACAAACGGGACATAGTTTACACACTAGACATGGTGTCAGCACCCAAAATCTGAAAAATGACTCGTCCTCCTAACCAAGAGTACGAGATGGATGATGCAGCCTCCAGCAGCTACCCTCCATTTAAATCCGGCTTGAGACGGGGCCGGCTCCGCTCATAGAAGCGTCACATTCAGCGTGATCGCTGGGCTGGCTGGCTGGCGCTGGGCTGGCCAGCCCCCTCACAAAAGCACTGTTTATCAGAACCAGTCAGCAGTACTTCTCTCTCACATAAATGAACCAGCAACGATACGAACCAGCTAACCGAACAGGCTGATTATCTCACTCGCAGGCACGTACGTTTACCAACGCGACATCTGCTGCATCGGGGGCGCAGACATGGTGTTCAACGTGCCGTCCCTCTTGTCCATCTCCACCTTGTGCTGCGTCTGAAGTTTGCAAGGCAATGTATGCCAGATTGTGAGTCTTAATCAAGAAGGGGATTACCTGAATACCTGAGCTAACATGGATGAGAAGTGGATGTGCAATTACCTGCATGCACGAGCAAACCCTGCAGAAAGAACAGAGCAGCACAAGATTAGCAAGGCTGTGGGTGTCAGTTTTAAAGATGCCAAGATGGATTAGAGTCGTCAGAGCCTGGGCGGCGGATCGAGCGAGAGGCAGGCTTACGTCCAGTAGACCAAGTTGGACATGCAGGAGATGACGTGCGCCACCTCCGAGAGCTCGCTGTTGCCGACGATGCAGGCGACTAGGGAGCAGATGCAGGCCAGCTGCTTCGAGAAGAACATGAAGGCCTGCAACGACGGGGAAGACACTACTGGAGGCGGGCCCTTTGCAAGTGCCTGTTGCACTTAGCAAAGACAGCTTTGCACTTGGTAAAGCTTTTGCCGAGTGCAACACTCGGCAAAGAGCCTCCGTCGAATTACCTTCCGGTAAAAGCTTTTTTGTCGAGTGCCAAATTTCAGGTAGTCGGCAAAGGCTTTGCCGAGTGCCGTGCGGGCACTCGGCAATGATTTGACGCCGTTGGCCGACGGCCGACGTCGTCTAATTTTTTTCTTTTAAAAAAAACTCTTTGCCGAGTGCTACAGCTCCGGCACTCGGCAAAGAAATCTGTTTTTTTAAACCTCTTTGCCGAGTGCCACAGCACCGGCACTCGGCAAAAGGGTGTTTTTTATTTTTTATTTTTATTTTCTTTGTCGAGTGCAATGACCATTACACTCGGAAAGCGTGTTTTTTTTAAATTTTCTTTGCCGAGTGCAATGGTCATTGCACTCGGCAAAGCCACCTCTAAATTTCTTTTTTTTTTGTTTTTTGCTTTTCCATTTAAACAACAATGCATATATATATATATATATATATATATATATATATATATATATATATATATATATATATATATAATAGAAACCACAATTCAACAACAATAAATTACAAACCACGTTTATATATTACAAACGATCAAATTTGTTCGAAATCCATAATTTATTACAAACCACAAGTTCATAGTCCACAAGTTCACAAGTTCGATACATAGAAACTACTCCGCAAGCGGCTCACGGCGACTGCGCCCCAGCGTGCGATCCCGGCGACGGTCCAGGTGCGGATGGTCCGACTTGCGATGCCGGCGACCCTCCGACCTGGTTCGATGCCGCCCCCGATGTCCGCTGCACAAAAAAGAAGAAATTGCACGTGAGTGACAAGATAAAAATGTAAGGTGTTTAAAGAAAAGTTGAAAATTTCGGCAGCACCTCCCCTGCACGGGGACGTTTCCAAAACCTGCAAGAAAAACGTTGGCACGAAGGCCGGCAACCATATTTCCGGCACGAAGGTTGACACATCAACTAACCCGGCACGAAGGCCCACACATCAACAAATCCGGCACGAAGGCCATCTCTAGGTTTGACACTAAGCATGAGTACAGAAAGTAAAACATACTCACCAGAGTAGACTGTGGTGGTGGCTGTGGTGCAAGCAGGTGTAGTCGGATCTGCCAACCTTGTTGCTCCCCAAGTTGTTGCACGAACCTAAGCAAACCTTCTTGTTGGGCCTCAACAGCTTGTAGCCTCTGACGCTCGGCCTCCCGCTCGGCCCGCTCAGCCGCCCGCTCAGCTTCCTAGGCCTCCAGCTAGGCCCGAAGTTGCTGCATCTCGGCCTGCAACATTTGACCCCAATGTTTCAATATTGCAGAGCTAAGGAACGTAAAAGTCAAAGAACGACGAATGAAACTGGAATACTTACCTGGAGTGCCGCCACCGTTGTCGGCCGTTGGCTTATGGGCACGCTAGAGCTCGTGCTCGCTGCTCGGAGGCGGTTCAGAGGAGGAGTAGTGCCCATGTTGAGGACGCCGTCGCCAAGCCAGAACTGCCCATGCTTCTTGCCTTCCCCCACCCTCATCACGATCTCAGGATCAAGGCGCTCCTCGGTCCTCGGATCGTAGGTCGGCCCGTGGACTGACCTTGCCGCCTCCGTGTAAGAAGTGAGGCGAGTGTGGATGCTGGAGTTGGTCTACGCCTCTAGGCCCGCATCCGGGTTGTACTCGATGTTGGACCTTGCCGGGCCCATGTGGGCCAGAGCATACGCCGTGAGTTAGCCAATTGGCTGGCCACCATGCGCCGCCGACTGCTAGAAAGACAACAACATGTGATTAGAAATCATGCAGAATTGAGCGCGGCTAGATTAGACAAATGGTGCAGACTTACATATGTCTTTGCATACTTGCTAAGGCTGGCGCTGCCCTGATGGTGAGGGGCACCTGGCATCAGCGCTTCCTAGTCGCTTTTCTCCTGGTGCTCCTTCTGCCAGTCCGCGTCCAGCCATTTGTCCACTATAGCAGCCCAGCAATCGGGGTGGGTGGTGCACCAGCTTGGAATCACCTACAAGCCATCAGAAGATCAAATTAGGCATAGTTAATCTCAAAATAAATCAACAGGAGATGTTTTCTATTTACCTGTAGGTACTGCTCCCTTGTCAGAATCTCTATCTGTCTCCTCGCCTGTGTTTTGTTGATTCTTCTTTTACGGTAGGTGGCGTTGTAGTCAACGTGCGCCTAGAGGCGGGCCTCGTAATACAAGTCCGAGACACGCCTTTTACAAGAAGCGTAAGCCACCTGATACGCCCTTGCCTCCTAGCCCGGCTGGCATCTGAAGAAGTCCTGCATAAAGACACGAGGTATCCATTATTCTATTTGAAGAATGTCTAATGAATGCAATGAATTGAGGCTTACCCACAACTCTGAAATCACCCGATCCGCCAAGTTTCTGTGCGGAGCATCGGTGGCGACGAGGGCATAGTCGTCGAACGAGGGTACCTCTGGGTCCTCATCCTCTGACGTCCACACCAGGCCAGGGAAGTGTTCCCTGCACAGAAGTCCCAGGATCAAATGCTACATCGTTCCCCCATTCGTACCTCGTCCTCTGACGTCCCCCCATTCGTACCTCATTTGGGAGGTGCAAAATCAAATGTTGCATCGACAAGAAAAAGCCAGGTGGAAAGATCTTCTCCAACTTACAGAGCAACTCGGGTGCCGTTTTTTCCAACTCCTCAACCACTTTCAGAGATATCTCCTTGGCACAAAGCTGGCGGAAGAAAAGGTTAGCTCTACCAGCACCTTCCAGACATGCTCAGGGATGTAGTCTCGAACCATCGACGGAAGAAGCCGCTCAATCCATATGTGGAAGTCATGACTCTTCATCCCTAAGACTCGGCTAGTATCTGGGTTCGCTCCCCTCCTCAGATTCGCTGCAAACCCATCAGGGAAACTTAACGTCTACATCCATTGTATCACTTTCGTCCTGTGCTTCTTTTCCAAGATGTAATCGGCCTTAGGCCTTTTCCATGGTTTGCCGTCTCTTGGAGGCAGCATCTGCAGCTTTGGTCTATCGCATAGTGTTGCCATGTCTACTCTGGCCTTAGGGTTGTCCTTTGTCTTATCAGAAATGTCCATGAGTGTTGCCCAAAGTGCTTCGGTGACATTATTCTCAGTATGCATTATATCTATGTTATGTGGAAGGAGAAGGTCATCAAAATAGGGAAGCCTCTCTAATCTCGACTTATGAGTCCACATATGTTTCACACCATAGCCCACAAAGCGATCTTTGTTTGGATTATCTTTCTTTGGATTAACATTCTTTCTTTTACCCTTCTTTGGATTATCTTTCTGCGCCGGGAGCACGAGAGCATCTATCTGAGCATGAACCTGGACACTAGTCATCTTCTGAGGTGCAGGGTCGGTCACCGTGACACCTTTCGTAAAGTTCTTGGTGTCTCCTCTGAATGCATGGTCAAGAGGGAGGAACTGTTGATGCTTGTCGAACGACGAGAACTTCCCACCCTTCTTCAACCAAATGAACTGTAGAGCTGCCTTGCATACCGGGCATGGAAACTTCCTGTGGACACACCAGCCGGCAAATATCCCATACGCCAGGAAGTCATGCATAGAGTACTGGTACCAAACATACATTCTGAAGTTCTTTGTAGCTCGGTCGTAAGTCCATACACCTTCATTCCAAGCCTTGATCAATTCATCATAAACAGGTTGCATGTACACACCCATTTTGTTTCCCGGGTGTCCAGGAATTATCAACGTCAAGAATATGTTTTGCCGTTGAAGTAGGGCCCCAGGGGGGAGATTGAGGGGAATAGCGAACACGGGCCAACAAGTGTATGGGGCCGACATCATTCCATAAGGATTGAACCCATCCGTTGCCAGTGCAACACGTACATTACGGGCCTCTTCATCTTTGCCACGATAGTTGCCATTAAAGCTTTTCCATGCTTCGGCATCTGCTGGATGTACCATCTTGTCAGGATTGTATCGAACACCATTCTTGTGCCATGTCATCTGTTTCGCGGACTCCTCGGACATGAATAGCCGTTGGAGCCTCGGCATGATCGGAAGGTGTCTTAGGACTTTCATGGGGATGTCCTCATTCTGCTCCTTCTTTCCATCACCTTTGTCTACCTCCACATACCTAGAGGATTTACACTTTGGACAGTACTTTGTATCCTTGTGTTCTTTCCTAAATAGGACGCACCTCTTCAGACAATAATGTATCTACTCATACGGCATCTTCAGTGCCTGAAGGAGTCTCATTGACTCATACAAGCTGCTCGGCAGATGATGACCCTCCGGAAGCAGCCCCCAATAATTGTCATCATAGCATCGAAGCAGGCTTGAGTCATGTTGTGCTGGGACTTCAACCCCAGTAGGCGGCCAATGGCATCCAGTTGAGAAACCGTTGTCTTCTCATGTAGGACCTTCTGTGCCGAATCCAACATGGCCAAGAACACCTTAGCGCTTGGCTCTGGCTCCTCCTCCTCATCCTCCTGCTCGTCCTCCGTAGGCCTCATCCTCATAGTCACCTAACCAACCTGGTACCCCGCCATCACCGTCAAATGCCTCCAAGCGTCGTCTCACAGCCTCCTCTCTAGGATGATAGGCTTCACCATGGGACACCCACCGGGTATAGTTTGGCATAAATTCATACTTGCAAAGATGCTGCACCATGACTTCCCTTGTTTTTCTTTTCTTGTTTTCACATTGGCTGCAGGGACAGAACGTGTCTCTCGCTCCCTTAGCTGCCTTAAATGCATGGTCCAAGAATTTCTCAGTCTTATCCATCAATTCATGGGTGATTTGAGCCTGACTTCGGCGTCCCATGTACATCCACTCACGGTTATTCATTCTCTAGCATATACACATAACAGAGTAATATAACCATCAGTTGCATCCGCACGGTGTGCCTACTGTCTAATAGGTGAGGATAGGTCCTAATCCCACCCGCGGATGCGTAGATGAGGTTAGTTTCCATGCTCTACTCCGATCCGAGATAGAATTTCGGCAGCACCTCCCCGCTGTTCTCCCGATACACGTCCTGGAAGGGAGAGTGTGTATCCGGAGAACAACAGTGAGGTGGTGCTGAAACTCCGTCTTGGATCTGAGCAGAACATGGAAACTAACCCATCTACGCATCCGCGGGCTGTCCAAAAAACATGGACAATCCGAAACAGATACGGTCATAGATATGCAGAGATCCGCATACCTCCAACTGTATCTATTTCAGATGGGAGACGCCTAACTGGGCTACACCGATCTACGTACTACAACAGTAAGGAAGAGAGCTCAATTATACCTAGGGTGGCGGTGGAGACAGGCTAGCGGCGTAGTGGCGAGTCGCCGTTGTGCAGGCAGGACCGCAACGCCAACGAAGACGATCAGGGTCACCGAGGTGCTCCGGGTCCCCTCCGACAGGTCCTGCTCTGCAAAAGAAGAAAAACATCACTAAAAGTTGAAAATTTCGGTAGAACCTCCCCTGCACGGGGAGGTTTCCAAAACCTGCAAGAAAAACCGTCGGCACGATGGCCGACGTCCACATTTGGGGCACGATGGCCAACACAACCACAAACCCGGCACGAAGGCCATCAACGACATAAACGGCGCGATGGCCGACAACCCTGCGGCTTTACCTTCTCCTCCGGCGAGGGCGGGGATGACGACGTGGACGACATGGACGAACTTTCGTCCCCTCCACCTCGGCTTCCTCCCCCTCTCCCCTTCTCCTCCTCCTTCTTCTTCCTCCTCCTTCTTCCTTTTTCTTCTCTTTCTTCCTCCTCCTTTTTCTTCCTTCTTCTTCTTCCTTCTTCTTCCTTTTTCTTCCTCCTTCTTCTTCCTCCTTCCTCTTCCTGCTACCTTCTTCCTCCTTCCTCCAGGGCCGCGCGCGGACTCGCCGGGGCCGCTGCCTTGGGCCAGCATCGGGCAGGCGGGGCACGGCCGGGAGCGCCGCTGCGGGGTGCCGAGCAGCCGGGGCGGCCCGAAACCGGTGGCCGGAGGCCGACCGGGGTGGGGCGGGGCTGCGCCGGAGCGGGGCGTGGCCAGGGCAGGGCGAGGGCGGGCAGGGCGCGCTGGCGTCGGGCGCGGCCGGGGCGCCCCAGATCCGGTGGCCGGCAGCTGGCCGGGGTGGGGAGGGGCGGCGCCGCGGCGGGGCGTGGCCGGGCCGGCGGCGCGCCGGCGCGGGGTTCACGAGGAGGGTTGGGGATGGGGCGGCGCAGGGCGGTCGGGGCCGAGGTGGAGCGGGGCGGGCGAGGGGCGAGCGCGGTGGCGGCGGCCGGCGGCGGCCGCGGGGCGAGCTGGCGGCGGCGAACGGCGGCGGGCGCGGGGGTGTGCGTGCGTGAGTGAGTTGTGTGGAGTGAGTGAGTGTGTGGGCCGGCCCACACATTTAGTTAGGGTGTCCCCCTTTGCCGAGTGCTGGGCCGGGCCGACACTCGGCAAAGGCTTTTGTTTTTTTTAAAAAAATTCTTTGCCGAGTGCCACTTCCTAGCAGTCGGCAAAGGCCCTCTTTGCCGAGTGCCAGGGCCGGCACTCGGCAAATTTTTTTTGTTGTTTTTTGCCTCATTATTTTTTTGCAGCCTTAATATATTATTTAAAACTCCATGTTCATATTTGGCACAATTTTGACTTTTTTTGCTATATTTCGTTAGTTTTTTTTGTTTCATTGAATTTTATGGAATATTTCAAATTTGAACTGCAGGTGCATGGAATAATCGAATTTGGTCATTCAAAAAATAATATTCATGATATTTGGTGTATGTTGAGGCCGTATTCAGGAACTCACATGAAATTTCGAGCATCTTGTTGACGTAACATGATGAGGTACCTGTGGGAAAAGTGTATTTAAATTATATAAAATCTGAACGAAGTCCAAAAATGATGAAACTTGTCGGGGCGTCGTGTTATCGCATGTAGAGTCTATGGTAAAAAATTGAGAAGGTTTCGAACAAGTTGCGACGTCGGATGCCTAAAACCCAGACATCTCCACATGCGATCACTTGTGACAGAACTAAAATGGAGAAATAAGGTTCAGATCTAAATATATTTTGTAGATATATTTCTAAAACTTTGCTTCTCAGATGGTAGGGGGCTACGCTTCAAAATCTCAGATGTTGCAAGGCACTCTGGTTCGGAGCCTCTCCACTGTACATGCAAGAAAGCAAAAGGAACAAAGCTAAGAACGTGGATCCATACCTCAAGAACAGCGAAGACGGACTGGAATGTATGAGACACAGATCGACAGATCCTGGAAGACAGAGTGAGAGGGAGGGATTAGCAGGCGGCGAATGGATTCACAAAAGCAGAGAAGAGGAGAACGAAGTGGCGCACGAACCGGAGGGAGAGACGGGGGATGAACCGGAGGTGTCCGGTAGATGTATAAGGGCTCTACGGCACAGGCAACGACGGTGTCGATTCGGCAGGGAGGGCGGAGTGGGCCGATGACAGTGACAAGGCGGGTCTTCAGGTCGAAGGCCCGGACGACTTGAGAGGGATGCCGCCGCCGCCACCGCCCGTGTCTGGACGTGAGGAGAGCGACTGCGCGAGGGGAGGAACCCTAGATGGGTGGCAGCATTTGAGAGGGCGAGCTAGCGACCGCCGTGTGCCGAGCCTCCTTGAAGGTCAGCCGAACGGTTGCACATGGGCTGCAGAACGGCTGGGCTGATCAGCCCATTCAGCAGCAGCCCAACCAGCCAGAAGCACTGAGCATTGTGGACAACCGTAAACGGATGGACTCTCATTGGCTCGTCTCATGCAAGGGCATATGCTATTTTTAGGATAGTCGATTATTTCAAACCATTCCAATCGTTTTTACAGTCGGGAACTCAGGATGTAGTTTCGTATCAAGCTCCACCACTGTTCGGAGGCGATGATGACAATGTCTCAGACGAGGATCAAAATTCCCTAAGGCGCTGTTCGGTTAGGCCATTCCTGGCCGTTCCAGGACAGAAACAATTCCAAACTAGTACAAATTATCGAAGAGACCGATCGGCTGGGAATCAATTCCCTGCAAAGGAACGAAGCCTAAGGGCCTGTTCGGTTCCCGGGGAATGAGGTCCCGGAACTGTTCCGGCCAGGAATATCTATTTAATTTGTATGTAACAGAGTTGAGCAGGATTCGTTCCGAGGGGAAATGACTCAAACGAACGAGCCCTAAGGAAAACCACAACTCACTAAACACGGAAAATCGCCCAAACAAATGGGACATAGTTTACACACTAGACATGGTGTCGCACCCAAAATCTGAAAAATGACTCGTCCTCCTAACCAAGAGTACGAGATGGATGATGCAGCCTCCAGCAGCTACCCTCCATTTAAATCCGGCTTGAGACGGGGCCGGCTCCGCTCATAGAAGCGTCACATTATCTCACTCGCAGGCACGTACGTTTACCAACGCGACATCTGCTGCATCGGGGGCGCAGACATGGTGTTCAACGTGCCGTCCCTCTTGTCCATCTCCACCTTGTGCTGCGTCTGAAGTTTGCAAGGCAATGTATGCCAGATTGTGAGTCTTAATCAAGAAGGGGATTACCTGAATACCTGAGCTGACATGGATGAGAAGTGGATGTGCAATTACCTGCATGCACGAGCAAACCCTGCAGAAAGAACAGAGCAGCACAAGATTAGCAAGGCTGTGGGTGTCAGTTTTAAAGATGCCAAGATGGATTAGAGTCGTCAGAGCCTGGGGCGGCGGATCGAGCGAGAGGCAGGCTTACGTCCAGTAGACCAAGTTGGACATGCAGGAGATGACGTGCGCCACCTCCGAGAGCTCGCTGTTGCCGACGATGCAGGCGACTAGGGAGCAGATGCAGGCCAGCTGCTGCAAGAAGAACATGAAGGCCTGCAACGACGGGGAAGATGAGTGTCACTCACTCGACAGGCCGGCCTGCTGCAATTATCATCAGTTCGGAAGATCAAATCAGATCATCAGGAGGCGAATCGAAGCTACGCACGATGATGCAGTTGTCGCACTGCGTCGTCTGGATGTTGAACTCGTCCTGCAGCAGGAACCGGGTGGAAGCAACCGAGTTGCCGAAGCAGCAGAACACCTGAGAAGGGACAAGGGAGCGTGGTCAGCACCATGCATACGACGCGAGGTGTATCCGGCTGAGAAAACGGAACAGAGAAACAGCGATAGCATATTCGTGTCAGGTCACGCCGGCGTCACCTCGGTTGCAAGGCATACTTCCGGACACCGGCTCTCACCGCACTTGCCGCTGCACGGCATGTACCCAGCGCAGCACACGTACCTGGAAAACGCACAGGAACACAAGCAAGCATGGAGAGAGTTAACGCTGCAAGTTAGCTGCAAGATGACAGAGGAAGGTGCAAAAGAAAAAAAAGGTAGAACCAGAAGTTTCAGTACCTTGACATGTCATTGTAGAGCGCGCGTCTGCGCAGCATGTAGGACACGCAGGGGCCGCTGGACACCAACAGGAGGGGAAAAACAACAAAGACGTGTATCTAAGTTACATGATACTGAGCAAGCAATCAACCAGAAGTGAGAAGTCGAGAAATCAGAGAACGAGCTCCCACTCACCACCACAGCGACAGGCAGCACCCTGCAGAGGAGCAAAGGGAGAAAATCCCGCATCAGTTCCTCTATCACACGAGACCACAGCCACAGCCACAGCCAGAAGGCCAAGCGCCCGAAAGAAAAGGGAGAAGAGGTTCGCAGGGATGTCGGGTACGCACACGGGAGGTCCGCAGCGACGGCGTTGGTAAGGTCGGTGTGCCAGACGTTGCGGTAGCTCTGCCGCAGCTCCATCTTCTCCAGCATCGCCTGCGTCTGCGCCCCCGCCATCTCGCCGCTCGGATTTGCTGCGCCGGCGACCGCAAGCTAGCACAAGACGGGGAGCTCTGGCAGTGCACGCACGCCCAGGGACGGTTGCTGTGAGCTGCTTTAATGGTCGGGTGCGCGTCGCATTTCTTCCTCTCGCGTAACGCCCCGGGCCGGCACCACGGCGTTCATTGGAAGCTTTGACGGTCCAACGCGCGCGACGACCCAAGGCAGGCGGTCGAGGAACGGCCGGGCTGGAGACTTGTCAAGTGTCAGCAGTCACTTCTCGATTGTAAAGTTGCTTGGATTGTAGAAGAAGCTTGCAGGAAAAGTCCGTGCAGTTGCGCGTCCGGGAGCCGGCTACCAATTTGGTCGTAGCGTTTGTCGCCTCCAGTGCCGGACTGAAATAATATTGCAATAAACATTAAGGCTTCGTTCGTTTGCAGGCAATGGATTCCCAGCCAATCGGTCTCTTTGATAATTTGTAGTATTTGTTTTTTTGAGCCCAACGCCCTAAATAGCAGTGTTATATATATATATATATATATATATATATATATATATATATATATATATATATATATATATATATATATATATATATATATATATATATATGTATATATATATATATATATATCAACCCTATTTAGGACCCGGGTACTACTGAGTTATTTGGTACCCTGCGTCCTACATGCGCGCACGCGCATCCCACGTTCGGACCGAGCGTGCAAACTCTCCCTCTCGCCCATGCACCTGGGCTGCTGTATTTTTTTTGGTCCTGAAGCTTTTTTTTTAGACTTTTCCCTGTGTGTCATTATAAAAGATCGTAATTCTCTGTGTGCCTCTGAAAAAATTCAACGGTCTTCAACGCCACTACTCCAACTTTTTCGTGTCCTCCATGCCACTTCCGTCAGTTTGGACTCTAACGCCGTCAAACTGCAGGTGTGAAAAGACGAAAATGCCCTTAAGTTCAAATATGTTATTAATTTTTTTGAGCCTCTTAACGACTTCAAATGAAAAAACTCAAAACTAGAAAGTTGTAGATCTCGTCGAGATCTATAATTTTCATATAAAAATTATTTTCATTTAATTCCGCAAAAAATATGATTTGATATGATTAATATATCTTAGAAAAATCATATTATTTTTTTTGCGGAATTAAATGAAAAAAATTTATATGAAAATTATAGATCTCGACGAGATCTACAACTTTCTAGTTTTGAGTTTTTTCATTTAAAGTCGTTAAGATGCTAAAAAAATTAATAACATATTTGAACTTAAGGGCATTTTCGTCTTTTCACACCTGCAGTTTGACGGCGTTAGAGTCCAAACTGACGGAAGTGGCATGGAGAACACGAAAAAGTTGGAGTAGTGGCGCTGAAGACCGCTGAATTTTTTCAGGGGCACACAGAGGATTACGATCTTTTATAATGGCACACAGGGAAAAGTCTTTTTTTTTTACCGATTGCTGTTTTTTTTTGTTGACCGATTTTTTTTTTTGCCGTGAGACTCACATGGCAGGTTTCTCAAGCCTTTTTTTTAAAAGTGACCACGTTATTAATAGATATTGACTGGCCGGTTTTATTATTGTTCAAAATAATCTATACGTGTTAGATTTGCTTGCCATGGAAATCGACTTTCAATGCCCATACGATTGGCACAAATTTGTCATAATCTGCAGTTTGAAATCAAATATATTGAGCACAATTATTTCCACCACGAACAGACCGAATTTCATTTTTCATTACTCAGTTGCAACGAAATTACAGAAGTTCGAAAATCCAAAGCAAAAACTCCTCCAACCAGCAACAACGAACATATATTGAGCACAAATACATCAGGATGTAAATTTCAGACTTTTCATCAAAGTATTAATTTTAATGATCCTAAGTCATTTCAGGCTAAAACAATGTCTTGTATGAATGTAAATATCTGTATATACATCATTGGTAAGAAACATAATTCTAATTTATTCTCCATCCATTCCATGATCGTCCTTTTTTCTGATAAAGTTCCATGATCAGTGGTCGTCACTTTCAGTGTCCTTTGACCCACACGTGCACTGTGGCCCTTTTAGATGGCAATGAGACCATGAAAAATAACATGTTGAATAGATACTCCGTATGCAACTAGACAAGTGTACCCTGAACTGAACTACTAAATTGTGGTCTACATGTTAGAAACAGATCACATTGACCTTGTTTCTATCAGTGTTTGTGTTCGTTAATGAGGTTTTGCTTCTGAGCCCCTATACTCAATGTCCGTCCCTTGCCTGCAATATGAACAAGGTTAGGTTTTGCTTCGAACCTTGCTATCATCATCCAAATGAAGTGAGTGAAGCATAAGAACAAACAACCACACTAGCTAATAGAAGAATGTAACAAATAAAAATACAAAGAAGTTATGTTTAGCTAGATTAAGATTAGTTAAGTGCAAAAATTACAGCCCAAATATAAACAAAATTAGAGAGCACCGGAACAATAATACAAAATTAAAAAAGCAACTCCTGCAATCAGGATATGCTCCTTTCAGTAAAATGCAATTCAATTTACAATATTTTGTATAAATAGCTCAGACAGATTAACATGGTACCTGAATTGACCAATGCATGGTGTTTGAGGCCCTGATCTGATGACAGTATGCCCTTCATTTGGGAGATAAACTGAAATCACATATATAGGTATAGTGCCACAACACGCAAGAACACCAAGCTCTCCAATGCCCTTGAATACAACCAGTGAATCATAGTTTTGGTTTCTGAACCTAGCATAAGTAAAGGAAAAAGAATCTGTTGGAATCAATTGCACATAAATATGTCGGCCTGCATTTTCTATGGAAAACAATTTAGGAAAAAATAAGGATAATAGAAGAATGTAACAAATAAAAGAACTAACAAAGAAGATTTGTTGTCAACACGTTAAAGCTAAAAAAATGCTACCTTAGTCGATTGACGGTAATCTGAATATATCTTCTTGCATTTTTTTGTTTTTTGTTTTTGATTTCTCCAGCTTGACAGTGTAAGCATACTGACTAATTGACTTTACTTTTATTCTAAAGTTTAAGAAAAACATTGAGAAAACTCTATAGGACAGAACCGTTGAACTTATTCACATAGGCACATCACCAATCTAGACAAAGAGGACCTGCAGCCATGCATCTGGAAAAGCCCCCAATGGATTGCAGGCCGACCACAACGCAAGCTGACTGTTTGGATCAGTACTGTACTTTACAGTACATTTGTCCATTTATGATTTCAATTGGCATGGATTAGCATTAGAATATACACTTGCACAAGAATTAAGCATGACAGAAATCATCTAGTGACCACTTACACTTGCACAAGAATTAACCTGGACAGAATTAACCTGCACAAGAATTAGGGTACCACAAATTGTGCAAATAAGGACAAAAGTAAAAATCTTCCATACAACAAGAAAACATGACACGTATAGATTAACAACAAATGCTCCAGAAGCTTGCACTGGCCAACAGCAACCAGTCCACCACTGAAGGCCCTAAGCCCCTAACACCACAGCCCTACACAGTCATTGGCTTCTGGATATTCAGCATTGCATAGAGAAAGAACAAGGGGCTGTAGTCCGAACCCTGAAGCTAAAAACAAAATCTGCGGTGAGAGATGTATAGCCACGGAGACACTTCCACTCTGACGAAGAAAAGCAGAAGGGAGAAATGAAGACTGAATGTGGATTGCGTTGTTTGCCATGCCTGTGGATGGACTGATTGCTTGCTAGCTGCCATGGCTCTGCACTATTATTAAGTCATGGCCTTGTATTTGTATTTCTATTCCCTCTGAACAGTATATGAACTTCAGAAAATTTCCAGAACCAAGGGGGGGCCATGGCCCACTATGGCCCCCACGTAGCTCCACCGTTGCTTGTATTTTTCCTACAAATCATCAGAATTCAATTTAAGATAGTATGAAAGTGGAATCAGGAATAGTAGGATAGTTTTCTGTCATTTGATTAATGATTTATGACAGTGTACATAGTTTAGTACTTTTTTCATTTTATAAATTGTGCTCCAAACACATAGTTGAATCCAGAATAGCAGTTCAGGCATTTAGAACATAGATGGAGGAACACATAGATGCATCTGGAATAGTCCACATAAACAAAAGCAAAAGACAACTGCTGGAGACTAAAGAAGACCCAGAACTCCTTGGGCATACATTTGACTACAGGTAAAATGCATACATTTGACTACAGGTAAAATGCCATGCCTCAATGCATACGTTTAGCAATAAACTAATCAGAAATCACATGCAAGTAAAATGCATACATTTGACTACAGGTAACATGCATACATTTGACTACAATTCAACCAACCAAGAATATATATTGCATATAAATTGTAATTGTCGGGTACCTTAGAATGGGGTACCCCAAGCAAAACATCAAATGGGTCGGCGCCAGCTAGAAGGTAAGTCATGGGCCCCTCACCCACCACGACCGAGCCCACTGGGTCCTCCCCCTCCTCGTCTTGAGCCTCGAGAAGGGGGTCTCGGCATCCTGACGCGAACTCCGCTTCGTGCGAGACTCCCCAGGGAAGGCCTCGGCAGGGAGCGACGTCTCCGCCCCGCCCGAGGCTCTCCACAGAAGGCCTCGGCAGGAGGCGCGTTCTCCGTATCGCGCGAGGCCTCTCGCCTGAGGCCTCGGCAAGGAGCCTGATCTCCGTCTCGCGTGAGGCCTCATTCTCCGTGTCGCACGAGGCCGGCTCGTCAGCGGTCCGTCGCCCCCCCGCCTCGGCCGACCCTCCCGACAGCGTGTCATGTCTCATTAATGCTTCAACCACTCCCGCAATCCCATCCGGATGGTGGCTCAATGCCACAGGACGACCGACGTGACCCGAGGTCGCATCAGCGCCATACCGGTCAGGACAGGGCACGGCGGGGATTACCGGCCGCTGTGTCCTACCACTATTTCCACGATCAGCGCCATACCGGCTGGGACAGGGTACGACGGGGATTACCGGCCACTGTGTCCAAACGCTGTACCCATGATCGGCCGCCCGCTTAAGGCCTCGGCACTGTACACCAGGGACTCGGGCGATCTTGGGGTTCGAGCCTGCCGAGACCTCCCCACCGCAGTACAAGCCTCGGCACCGACCAAGTCTCGGCCTCGTGCACAGTCCGTCCACAGTGGCTTGCACGTTCGCCGCCGCGTCCACTCCGAGGCATTCCCGGGGCTCCCACGACGCACAGGATCTGATGGGACGACCATGCCACCCCGGTACTCCAAGGACGGACCACTCCGACGACCACGCCGCCACAGGAACAGGCCACAGGGTTCAGACATGCCGCCCCTGTTGGCATGACGCCGCATAGTAATATATGTACTATCCCTGTCCTCCCTTCAACTATAAAAGGAGAGGACTTGGGCCACTTAGAAGGAGAGAAAAAAGAACACCCTGGAACGCACACACGCACACATTCCCGCCGCTTGAGAGCAACGTCTCAGACGGCCCACACGACACCTTGCCGAGACCCGGGACTAGTTCCCTCTTTCCCTTAGCTTGTAACCCCCTACTACGAGCACTTTGGTGCAAGGAATACAAGTTCGATCCCTCAGACTGGACGTAGGGTACCGATTGCCCGAACCAGTATAAATCTTGTGTCTCTTTGCATCACCATCCGGAATCGGGAGCATGCAGAACAAATTCACTAGTCGGTTGAGGACCCTCCGGTCCAAAACACCGACAGTTGGCGCGCCAGGTAGGGGCCTCTGCGTGTCAGTTTCGTCATCCTAGCAGGTTCCGGATGGCAGACCCCGTATGACCATTGCGTCTCGGCACCGTAGTTTGGTTCGGGAGCCTAGAGTTCATGTCTGTAGGGCATGAGTATGACATGGTACTCCTCACTCCTCGAGCCCCACCGTCCGATGATGAAGTTACGCACCGGCAGCCCAGGCGCAGGCGGCGCCCGGGCGGCCACTCTCACCGCGCTCGCCAGGCACGACGCGAGCAAGGCCACCCCGACGCTACGCGAACCCGGGGTGGCACGCCACTCCCCGCCGATACCCTACGACCAGCTGTTGGTATGGGGTCCCTGGCTGGGGACCTATCTGGCCTGAGCTTGGACAAAGGGAAAACACCGGTGGCTTGCGATGGCGCCCAGTCGTCAAGCTCCGCTCCACCACTCCCTAAAGAACCGACCCCGGCGGAGCAGAATCTGGCGACGGCACCATCCCCATACCCCTTTGGGTTGAGAAATGCCACCGCTTCTTACGCCTATGCATACGCTGTCGCTCATGAGGATCCCTCAGAGCGCTGCCAGCGCTTCGGTCTCGACCTAAGCACCCATGCCGACTCCTCGGATGAGGACGAGGCATGGCCCGGAGTGGATTTCTCTGGGCTCCATGACCCTAGGGCTTTGCGCTAATTCTTGGCCGCAAGCGACTACTGCTTCGGTTACTCCGACTCCGACGACGAAGGCACTTATGACCCCACTCGCGAGTGTTTCCACGTCGGGCTCGGGATGCCGAGGGCAGGCGAAGAGGATGAGGGGGCAGGTAGCCGCTCCCCACTTCATCCAGGGGCGGGCGCCATCACGCCCCCACGCAATGTCCTGCCGGCCGCACGAAATGAGAACGTCGCTCTTGCACGACCTCAGCGCCCAGACCTAGAGCAACTCCGTGAGCTCCAGGCCAAGGTCGAACAAGACCAACTCCTTCTGCAGCAGCTTCGAGACTCTCTCGAATAGGAACAGCGAGGCCGCGGCGAAGGCGGGGGAGCCCGACGAAGGGCCCGCGATGTGCATCACCGCATCCATGACGACGAAGGGAGCGAGCAACCCCCAGTCTTCAATCGCGCCAGCCAGAACGTCGTGGCTGCGGCAATGCTGGTCCGCGCAATGCCCGAGCCTTCTACCACAGAGGGGCGACGGGTCCGCGGTGAGCTCTGCGATCTCCTAGAGACCGCTGCGGTTTAGCAGGCCGAGAGTTCCGCCTCCCGATGGCACGGGGGCGCCTCGAACCTTCTCACGGCACCGCCTCGGCAGGACAGGGAAGCCCCGGCTCGTCCCGAGCCCGACCGAGCGCCAATAGCCCACAGGGTCCCCGTGCTCCTGGACCGCCTCGGCAATCGATGCGAGGTGCAAGGAGACCACGAGGTGGTCAGCAGGCGACGACGCCACGACAATGAGGGGGCCGCTTGGGGCTACCACCCACACCGGGGCGGTCGCTACGACAGCTGTGAGGACCGCAGTCCTTCCCCTGAGCCGCCAGGCCCTTGGGTCTTCAGCAGGGCCATCCACGCTGCTCCTTTCCCTGCCCGGTTCCGACAGCCGGCCAATCTCGTGAAGTACAGTGGCGAGACCAACCCGAAACTCTAGCTCGCTGATTACCGCCTGGCCTGCTAGCTGGGCGGCGCGGACGATGACCTGCTCATCATCCGTAATCTCCCCCTGCTCTTGTCGGACTCAGCATGAGCCTGGCTTGAGCATCTCCCTCCCTCACAAATCCACGGCTGGCGCGACTTGGTAAGGATCTTTGTCGGGAACTTCCAGGCACATATGTGCGCCCTGGGAATTCCTGAGATCTTAAGAGCTGTCGCCAGAAGCCAGACGAGTCTCTCCGAGACTTCATCCGGCGCTTCTCCAAACAGTGCACCGAGCTACCCAGCGTCGGCGACTCGGAGATCGTCCAGGCTTTCCTCTCTGGCACCACTTGTTGGGACTTGGTCCGAGAGTTAGGTCACAACGTGCCGCGCTCTGCCGCCGCGCTCCTCGACATCGCCACCAGCTTCGCCTCGGGTGAAGAGGCTGTCGGAGCCATCTTCCCCGACACCGACGCCAAGGGTAAGCGGAGGGAAGAGGCCCCCGAGGCCTCAGCCTCCCACCTCCCTAAGAAAAAGAAAAAGGGGCGCCTGGGAAAGCGGGAGGTCCTGGAGGCTGATCTGGTCGCGGCCACAGAGCGCAAGAATCCCCAAGGCTCCAAAGGCCGTAGGCCCTTCGACGACATGCTCAAGAAACCCTACCCTTACCACCAGAGCCCGGTCAGGCACGCTCTCGAGGATTGCACCATGCTGCGGCGCTACTACGCCAGGCTCGGGCTCCCCGACGACGACACCAAGCAAAAGGGCGCCAGCGGTCGGGACGAAGACAAGGACGACGGGTTCCCCGAGGTACACAACGCTTTCATGATCTTCGGTGGGTCCTCGGCAGGCCTTACATCGCGGCAACGCAAGAGGGAACGCCGAGAGGTCTTCTCGGTCAAGGTGGCCACCCCCCAGTACCTCGACTGGTCTCGAGAGGCGATCACCTTCGATCGAGACAACCACCCCGACCATATTCCGAATCCTGGGCAGTACCCACTGGTCGTCGACCCGATCATCGGCAACACCCGACTCTCCAAGGTGTTGATGGACGGAGGCAGCGGCCTCAACATCCCCTACGCCAACACCCTGGAGCTCTTGGAGATCGACCGGTCGAGGCTCCAAGGCGACGTTGCACCCTTCCATGGCATCATGCTAGGGAAGCGCACGTGACCCCTCGGGCGTATCGACCTTCCTGTCTGCTTCGGCACCCCTTCCAACTACCGCAAGGAAGTCCTCACCTTCGAGGTAGTCGAGTTCGGGGGAGCCTACCACGCCATCCTGGGGCGGCCGTGCTACGCCAAGTTCATGGCAGTGCCCAACTATACCTACCTCAAGCTCAAGATGCCAGGCCCTAGCAGTGTCATCACGATTGAATCCACGTACGAACATGCATACGACTGCGACATCGAGTGCATCGAGTACGCTGAGGCTCTTGCAGAGGCTGAGACCCTCATCGCCCACCTCGACCAACTTAGTGGTGAGGTACCTGACTCCAAGCGTCGCGCGGGGGCATTCGAGCCCGCAGAAACCATCAAACTCATCCCGGTCGACCTCGCCTGCCCCGACGACCGAGCGCTAAGGATCAGCGCCACCCTCGACATCAAATAGGAAGCCGTGCTCGTCGACTTTCTCCGTGCGAACGCCGACATATTCGCATGGAGTCCCTCAGACATGCCGGGCATACCAAGGGAGGTCGCCGAGCACGTCCTGGACATCCGGGCCGGATCCAGACCCACGAGGCAACGCCTGCGCCGCTTTGATGAGGAAAAGCGTAGGGCTATCGGTGAGGAGATACAGAAACTTTTGGCGGCCGGGTTCATCAAGTGTCCCACCCAGAGTGGTTGGCTAACCCCGTGTTAGTCAAGAAGAAAAATGGGAAATGGAGGATGTGTGTAGACTACACTGGTTTGAACAAAGCCTGTCCAAAGGTCCCCTTCCCATTACCCTGAATCGATCAAATCGTTGATTCCACTGCAGGGTGCGAGACCCTATCTTTCCTTGATGCGTACTCCGGTTACCATCAAATCAAGATGAAAGAGTCCGACCAGCTCGTGACTTCTTTTATCACACCATTCGGCATGTACTGCTACGTGACGATGCCCTTCGGTCTCAGAAACGCAGGCACCACGTACCAGCGGTGCATGACCCAGGTCTTTGGCGACAACATCGGGCAGACCATCGAGGCCTACGTAGATGACATCGTGGTCAAAACCAGAAAGGCTGAGAATCTCATTGATGACTTGAGGATAACCTTCAAATGCCTTAGGGAGAAGGGCATCAAGCTCAATCCTGAGAAGTGTGTGTTCGGGGTCCCCCGAGGCATGCTCTTGGGGTTCATAGTCTCGGAACATGGCATTGAGGCCAACCTAGAGAAGATCTCAGCTATAACCAGCATGGGACCAATCAGAGACCTCAAGGGAGTGCAGAGGGTCATGGGATGTCTTGCGGCCCTGAGCCGCTTCATCTCGTGCCTCGGCAAAAAAGGTTTGCCTCTATACCGACTCTTGAGAAAGTCCGAGCGTTTTTCTTGGACCCCCGAGGCCGAGGAAGCCCTCGACAGACTCAAGAGGCTGCTCACCAATCCTCCCGTTCTAGTACCCCCGGCCATGGACGAGGCCCTCTTACTCTACGTCGCCGCAACGACCCAAGTGGTCAGCGCCGCCGTAGTGGTAGAGAGGCAGGAAGAAGGGCATACTCTGCCCACCCAACGACCCGTTTATTTCATCAGCGAGGTACTCTCCGAGACCAAAGCACGCTACCCCCACATCCAGAAGCTGGTCTACGCCGTGGTCCTGGCCCGGCGCAAACTGCGCCACTACTTCGAGTCGCACCCGGTGACTGTGGTATCATCCTTCCCCCTGGGCGAGATAGTCCATAACCGGGAGGCCTCGGGCAGGATAGCCAAGTGGGCTGTCGAGCTTATGGGGGAAACCTTGACCTTCGCGCCTCGAAAAGCGATCAAGTCTCAGGTCTTGGCCGATTTCGTGGCTGAATAGACAGATACCCAACTGCCACCTGCTCAAATTTAGACGGAATGCTGGACCTTGTACTTCGACGGATCCCTGATGAAGACCAGGGCAGGCGCGGGCCTGCTCTTCATTTCGCCCCTCAGAGTACACATGCGCTACATGGTGCGGCTCCACTTCACCGCCTCCAACAACGTGGCCGAATACGAGGCCCTCATCAATGGCTTGCAAGTCGCCATCGAGCTTGGGGCACGGCGCCTCAACGTTTGAGGCGACTCGCGGCTCGTCATAGATCAAGTGATGAAGGAGTCAAACTGCCTCGACCCTAAAATGGAGGCTTACTGCAAGATGGTACGACGCCTAGAAGACAAGTTCGACAGCCTCGAACTAAATCACGTCGTGTGAAAATACAACGAGGCTACCGACGAGCTGGCAAAGATGGCCTCGGCACGGGCCCCGGTCCCCGCGAACGTCTTCGCCAGAGACCTCCACAAACCTTCCATCGGCTGCACCTCGACAGCAGAGGAGGGCCCACCTGGGGAACCCATGGCAAAGCCCGACACCCCCTCTGCTGCCGAGACCCCCTCGACCGAGCCTGAGGTCATGGAGGTCAATGCCGAGCCTCCGCAGACCAATCAGGACGCGGATTGGCGGGTCCCGTTCCTCGGTTGGCTTGATCAGGGGGAGCTCCCCGACAACCGAACTAAAGCACGACGACTTGCGCGCCGAGCCAAGACCTACGCCCTCTACAATGGCGAATTGTATAGGCGAAGTCCCTCAGGTGTCCTTCAACGATGCATCAGTTCCGAGGTGGGCCAAGCCCTACTTTGGGACTTACACGCAGGCACCTACGGGCACCATGCGGCGCCTCGGACGCTCGTAGGGAACGCTTTCCGCCAAGGGTTCTACTGGCCGACGGCGGTCGCCGACGCTACCAAGCTAGTACGCTCCTGCGAAGGATGCCAGTACTATGCTCGGCAGACACATCTCTCGGCCCTGGCCCTGCAAACCATCCCCATCACATGGCCGTTCGCCGTGTGGGGGCTCGACATGGTCGGGCCTCTGCAAAAGGCCCCCGGGGGCTACACCCATCTACTGGTATCAATTGACAAGTTCTCCAAATGGATCGAGGCTCGTCCGATCAATCGAATCAAATCCGAGCAGGCAGTGCTGTTCTTCACTGACATTATCCACAGGTTTGGGGTCCCCAACACCATCATCACTAACAACGGGACGCAGTTCACCGGCAAAAAGTTCCTGACATTTTGCGACGACCACCACATCCGTGTGGCCTGGTCGGCCGTAGGACACCCAAGGACCAACGGCCAAGTAGAGCGTGCCAACGGCATCATCCTACAAGGCCTCAAGCCAAGGATTCACAACCGGTTGAAAAAGTTTGGCAAGAAATGGCTTGCTGAACTCCCGTCGGTCATCTGGAGCCTGAGGAATACTCCAAGCCGAGCCATGGGATTCACGCCTTTCTTCCTAGTCTATGGGGCCGAGGCCATCCTCCCCACCGACCTGGAATATGGTTCCCCGAGGCTGCAAGCCTATAACGAACAAAGTAACCGCACCACCCGAGAGGACGCCCTTGATCAGCTGGAGGAAGCTCGAGATGTCGCGCTACTACACTCGGCCAAGTACCAACAGAGCCTGCGGCGCTACCAGACCCGACGCGTCCGAGGCAGAGACTTGAAGGTAGGCGACCTGGTGTTGAGGCTAGCACAGAGCAACAAGGGTCGCCACAAGCTGACCCCACCATGGGAAAGACCGTACATCATCGCCCAAGTACTGAAGCCCGGGACCTACAAGCTGGCCAACGAGAAGGGCAAAATCTTCACCAACGCTTGGAACATAGAACAGCTACGTCGCTTTTATCCCTAAATTTCCAAGCATTGTATATGTCGTTTCTCGAAATACAACTACTAAGCGTTCTTTAATTGGTCTTATTTTTCGAGAAACCCCCCGGGCCCGTCGTAGGTCTCGGCAGTATAATAAACACGACAAGGGAGACTCGGCTATGCCTCGGCAGAACCAAGCCTCCCTCGGGGGCTAAATGGGGGACTCCCCCTAGGTCCCATGCACTATTCCTTAGTGGTTTTTCGCAAAAATTCCTACGCCAAGACTCTAGCGGGCTCTGACAAATCATTTGTAGAGACTCCTCGGACCAAGGTCTGTTTCCTAAGCAAGAGGCCGGTAGAGTCACGAGACGGCCTACGCCCCCGGGCTATGGCACTCCCTCACTACCTCTCGCTCAAGGGACGACCTAGGCCCCAAAGGGGTGTTTTGCAAACGAAATCTGATCAGGAGCAACAGAGGGCAAAGGCTCGGAAACATGAGAAAAACAACTAAGAAACACAAACACCGACAAAAAGCCTCGACGGCCACAAACGTTATGATACAAAAATAACCCCTATTCTATCTTTACATAGCCCCCGGGGCCCAGATTAAGGCTCAGGGCCTCTAGCACCGGTAGATGGTAGGGGAGGAACCACCTCCTCTTCAAAGAGCGTCGCCAGCGCCGCGCCAGGGCCTTCCGCCGCCTCCATCAGCTTCGCGACCGCCGCGTCGGCCTCCTCATCATCATCAGGCAGAACGTAGCCATCACTGATGGCCGGGAGGTCGATGCCAAGGTAGTGAGAGGAGATGACGGCCATCGCCCGCTTGACACCCGTGTGCAACGCCCCTCGGAGCCGTTCGCGCATCTGGCTGCTCAGCACAATCAAGCGGCTCCCAAGGGAGCTGCCTGACTGAACCCCCTCGACCTCCAAGGCCTCGCAGGCGGAAAGGGCGGCATGTTTCAGCGCCTCGTGCTCCTTGATCTTGGTATCGAGCACTGTCTGTACTGCGCTGGAAGCCTCGGCGGCCCGGGTGAACTCCGCCTCTGACTCTGCACCATGGAAAATGGAATGAGGTCGAGCCAGAGAAAAAACAACCTAAGTTAGGGACGGAAGACCACGGAGCTCACCCTTGGCCTTCAGCTCCCAGCGTCGGGTCTCGGCCTAACAGGCCTCAGCTTTCTCCTTCAACCGCTGGGCCTCGACTCGAGAGGCCTCGGCCGCCCTGGAAGCTTCACTCCCCAGCTCTGCGTCATACAAGGAAGTTAGGGAGCGAACATAAGGGGAAGAAAACAAAACAAAGGGACTCGAACTCATCCTCGACCGTCCCCCTCAAAACCATAGCCTCGATTCGCGAGGCCTCAACCGCAGCAAGGGCCTCGTTCAGAGCGCCTTTAGTCAGCTGGTGCGCACTCTCCTCTGCCCCTAGCTGCCCGGCGAGGGCCTTGCCTGAGGCCGTTGCTTCTTCAGCCTGGGATCTGAAGGCATCCCGATCGCTGATGGCGCGGGTAAGCTCCTCCTCCAGCTCCTTGACCCGCGCCGCCAAGGGGGCGAGCTATGTCTGGGCTGTGGCCGCCTCGACCTTCGCATCGGCACAGCGAAGGCGGAGGTCCTCCACATCCGCGCTTTGTGCCGACAGAAGCTCGTTAGCATCGGCGAGAAGGCCCCTATGCCGCTGAAGCTGGTCCCAGATCCCCCTCTCCTGCCGGAGGAAGACCGACTTCCCGAGGGACCGGGTCTCGAGCTCCTGAGGAGGCAGAGCAGAGGTCGTCGATTGCAACAAAACCAAGGAAAGAACAACATCACGCGAGAAAGGAAAACATGAACCTGGGCGACTCCGGGCAGTTCGTCGGCCACCACGGATAGCGCCGTCCGTAGCGACCGCTCCGCCAGCTCGTGGTACTGCTCGAAGGTACTCCAGCGCCCGCCCTTGGCCGTGTCCTCAAGGGCAAACAGAGGCTCCCCCTCAAGGTCGTCCCGGCTCCGCCACAGTACCCGCGGGTGATCCCACCCGCAGGGCTCAGGTCGCACCCGCACGAGGGCCGAGCCTCCCTCGTCTAAGAGTGGCGCCGTTGCTCCACGACATCAGTCTCCTCGGCGCCGACCACCTCCCGCGCCCGGGAAGTATCGTCGGAGGAGATCGGATAGACCTCCGTCTCCCGGGCGCTCTCCCGCAACAACGGCGGGCCCTGAGCCAAGGGCACGGCCGAGGCCTCCACCGCCTGCATCTCCGCCTCCTGCACAGACGGCCTTGCCGCCATCACAACGGCCTTGGTAACCTCAGGGGCTCCGGCCTCTGCAATCACGGCCTCGGCGATCTCGGGGGCTCCGGCCTCCGCCATCGTGGCCTCGGCAGTTGTGGGCGCCGTGGCCTCCATCGCCTCAGCCTCGGAGGCCCCAGGAGCCTCGGCAACAAAGGGCACGACAGCCCCATCCGACTGTGTAGGGGCCGCCTCGGCAACCCATCCGTGGGCAGCCGGTCCCTTCGGGTCGACCCTCGCCGACGCCGCTCCGCGTTGGATAGCGGCTTGTGCCTCCGCCACCCAGTGGGCGGAGGACCCAGGGCTCGCCTTAAGCGCCTTAAGGGGCGCCATGGGGAGGCCATCCGTAGGCCACTTCCGACTAAAGAAAATTAACCTACAAGGTCAACGCGAGACCAAAAAAGCGAACGGAAGACACTATGACCCTGCCAAAAATACACTTACTTGGAACGGGGCGGCCCCCGCTTCGCCACGGCATACCGCATCCGCAACGGCGGAGGTGGCGGTAGTGGCGTCGCATCCGTCTCCATCGGCGCCGATCGGTCCTTAGCGGACCCCGGTGCCCCTTCGGTCCTCTGCGGGGGCGGTGGCGTCGCCTCCGCCGCCACCTGCTCCGCTGCGGCTGCCGAGCTTACCGGGCTGACGGCGCGTTTGCCTAACGCCCGCGCCTCGGGCGTGTCGGCCTCGACCCCGGAGCGGGCAACCGCCGGCCCCGAGTCTGCTTCTCCTCCCCTGCCCGGGGGTGCCGGGCTGCTTACCGATGCCCCGGGTGCCACCTCCATGATGTCAGGAAGGTGGTCTAGGGGGCCTCGCCCTACCTCGCCCTTGTCATTCCCGTCCGAGGCCTCCGTCGACAACGACGTCGACGGGGATTCCTCCAATGGGAGACCATCCTTCCGTTGCTGACGGCGGCACTTATCCAACGCCTCGCGCGCAAGGATGTGCTTCGTGCGCTTCGCCGCCTGAGCGTCCTTCCGCTTCTTCTACGCGTCGGCGTGAGCGCGGTTGATCGCCCGCTGCCCCGCGTCCTCGGGAACGGGCGACGAGGAGGAGCGCACGTCCCTCATCCCCTGAAGGAACGACAAACGTGCATAAGGAAACAAGGGATAAAGGGAGATTGAGGAGGTTCAGAGGCTACAGCGGCACTCGACTTACCAGCGAAAGGAACCCCCGCGACGGTCGCATTGCGAAGGGGGTCAGGTTGCCGCCCCTCAACTTCGCATCTACCGTCTCCCCCACCCGACGGTGAATTTCCTCGTCGGAGAGGGCGGAGGAAGACATCCGGGTGCCTTCGACGGGCTCACCCGGCCTCATCTCGAACAGCCGCCGCCGCCGAGCCATCAGCGGCAGCACCCTCCGACGGTGGAAGGCGGCCACGACCACAGCGACAGTGAGGCCATGGCTCCGCTGCCTCGCTAGCCCCTCCAGGAGCGGCTCCAGCTTGGGCTGGTTGACCTTCGGGACACCCCACTTCCATTTCTCCGGGCAACTCCCCACAATCCGCCCAGTGTAAGGGGGAAGTCCTCCGTCGTCATTGTGAAGGTAGAACCAACTCGTGTACCACCGGCGGTTGGAGGACGCGAGTTGGGCCGGGATGTAGAGGTGCAGGCAGTCCTGACGCACTTAGAGAGTGCAGCCTCCGGCCCTCGATGCCTTCCTCTTACCCGACGTGCCTGTCGGCTTGGTAGTATGCCCCGCCCGGAACAGGTGGAGCCACAAATCCCAATGGGGAGCGATCCCCAAATACCCCTCGCAGACGGCAATGAAGATAGCCGCCTGAGCGATGGAGTTGGGATTAAAATTGTGGAGCTCCACGCCGTAGTAGTGCGGGAGCGCCCGCATGAACCGGTCTGCCGGAACACCGAGGCCGCGCTCGTGGAAGGAGACGAAGCTCACGACGTAGCCGTCACGGGGCCTCAGCTCCAGCTCGCCGTACAGAGCAATCCACTCCGGCCTACTTGGGTCTGTCACCGGGCGGAGGAGTCCACTATCGACAAGCGACTGGAGCATCTCCTCGGTGACGTCCGATGGATCCCAAGGGTCCGCCTCAACAACGACGACGTTGCCGGCCATGAGTGCGATGGAGGAATCGGGCACGGCGGTGAGTTTTTCCCTCTCCCTCTCGCTTTTTTCTCGCTTTCTCCCTTGGCTCGCTCTTCTCTCCTCTTCTTCCCGGCACCCGCTGCTCTGGCGACGGCTCGACAGAGGTGGCAGGCAAGGTAAGACAAGGAGGGGCAAGACTCTTCGGGTATTTATGCAGGGAGGAGGCGAAACGAACGGGCGACGAAATCGGGGAGGTTTTCCTCGTCCGGCGCGGTTAACCACGAGCCGATTTTGGCGGCCCACGCGCCCACGTCTCCCGCATTAAATGCGAGGACAGTTATGTCCCGTCCATCACGTCGCGCTCGGCCACTACGGCAGCAGGCGTCGTTTTGCCTCCCCATGAAACCGCCTCAAAAGGCGCGCCACCCGCGGCCGAGCCGATAGGGAAGATATTTCCCACGGCCTGTTCCTTTCATAGGAAGGAACCGGGCTCTGAGCCTATTACGATCCAGGGGTTCGAAGGCTGGACCCCAAAGGGTTTCGATAGCTGTCCTAGGATAACAGAGTCAGGGGCGACTGCGGGCGAGCCTATACGGGGCCGAGACCCAAGCGAGCGAAACGCTTGGGACGCCCAAAGTCGTGTCCGAGACCGGTAGGAAAGTATCCGAATGGGATCCCACCGTAGGGAGGCACCGAGCCACCGAGGCCCAACGAACGGCCTCGGCACCCACTAGAGAAATCCTCTGGTACTCTTGGAGTGTGTCTCTGGACTGCTAGCCATCCCCTAACGAATGGGGTTCGGGCCTCCACTCGGACTACCCGATAATAGCTCACCGGAAGTGCCACCGCTCGTGCCCATCGAGGGTAGCGAGGCACATTCCACCCCTCCTTCCGAGCGAAAAGGAAGCGCGAGGGTCGCATAAAAAGTCAGGGGAACCCCTGATGGCCTTCTCGCCCTATGTAGAGGCTAGGAGGCTCCTCCTGCAAATATGCCGAGACCCCACGACCTAGGCTCGCGCCCAAAGGGGCCTCGGCAAACAAACCCTCACGCGCGAGGGGCGTATAAAAAGTCAGGAGAACTCCCGACGGCCCTCTCACGCAGAGGCTAGGGGCTCTTCCTGCAACCTTGCCGAGACCAGAATGGGCTCGGCAAACTAACCCTCCGTCCGAACGAAAAGGACATGGGAAGATCAGATGAAAGGGCCAGAACACCCAAGACAAAGACAAACAGTCCAAAACCGCGCTAGAAGTTTCGCTACAAACACGATAAAAAGGGCAACCAGCCCGTTACGGTCCAGGGGTTCGAAGGCTGGGCCTCCAAAAGGTTTCGACAGCCGCCCTAGGGCAACAGAGTCAGGGACGGCAGCGGGGCGAGCCTATGAATGGCCCAGGCCCGAGCGAACGGTCGCTCGGGGCATCCTAAGTCGTGTCCGAGACCGGTGGGGAAGTATCCAAATGGGATCCCACCGTAGGGAGGCACCGAGCCACCGAGGCCCGCGAACGGCCTCGGCACCCACTAGAAAACCCCTTGGTACTCTTGGAGTGCGTCTCTGGACCACTAGCCATCCCCCAGCGAATGGGGCTTGGGCCTCCACTCGGACTACCCGCTAACAGCTCATCGAAAGTGTCCACGCTTGTGCCCATCGAGGGTAGCCTGGCACATTCCACCCCTCCTTCCGAGCGAAAGGAAGCGTGAGGATCATACCCAAAGTCAGGGGACCCCTGACGAACCTCTCGCTCCGTGCGGAGGCTAGAGGGCTTCTTCCTGCAGCCTTGCCGAGACCCCCGCAACCCAAACTTGCGCTTGGGGGCTCAGCAAATGCAATAAGAACTACTCGTTCAAACACGAAAATGAAGAAAGCCCCTGGAGGAGTAACTCCACTCCTCCGGGGGCTCGGGGGCTACACCCGGCGGGTGCGCTCGCGTGCACCCACCGGAACCTCAAAAAACAAACCCCAATTCCTACGGGGTAGGTATAAACCAAGCCTCAGAAAACCCTCGGGGGGAGTGCACGCACTCCCCCTGAGGCTCGGGGGCTACTGTCGGGTACCTTAGAATGGGGTACCCCAAGCAAAACATCAAATGGGTCGGTGCCAGCTAGAAGGTAAGTCGTGGGCCCCTCACCCACCATGACCGAGCCCACTGGGTCCTCCCCCTCCTCGTCTCGAGCCTCGAGAAGGGGGTCTCGGCATCCTGACGCAAACTCCGCTTCGTGCGAGACTCCCCAGGGAAGGCCTCGGTAGGGAGCGACGTCTCCGCCCCGCCCGAGGCTCTCCACGGAAGGCCTCGGCAGGAGGCGCATTCTCCGTATCACGCGAGGCCTCTCGCCTGAGGCCTCGGCAAGGAGCCTGATCTCCGTCTCGCGTGAGGCCTCATTCTCCGTGTCGCACGAGGCCGGCTCGTCAGCGGTCCGTCGCCCCCTGCCTCGGCCGACCCTCCCGACAGCGTGTCATGTCTCATTAATGCTTCAACCACTCCCGCAATCCTAGCCGGACGGTGGCTCAACGCCACAGGACGGCCGACGTGACCCGAGGTTGCATCAGCGCCATACCGGTCAGGACAGGGCACGGCGGGGATTTCCGGCCACTGTGTCCTACCACTGTTTCCACGATCAGTGCCATACCGGCTGGGACAGGGTACGACGGGGATTATCGGGCACTGTGTCCAAACGCTGTACCCATGATCGGCCGCCCGCTCAAGGCCTCAGCACTGTACACCAGGGCCTCGGCGATCTTGGGGTTCGAGCCTGCCGAGACCTCCCCACCGCAGTACAAGCCTCGGCACCGACCAAGTCTCGGCCTCATGCACAGTCCATCCACAGTGGCTTGCACGTTCGCCACCGCGTCCACTCCGAGGCATTCCCGGGGCTCCCACGACGCACAGGATCTGATGGGACGACCACGCCACCCCGGTACTCCAAGGACGGACCACTCCGACGACCACGCCGCCACAGGAACAGGCCACAGGGTTCGGACATGCCGCCCCTGTTGGCATGACGCCGCATAGTAATATATGTATTGTCCCTGTCCTCCCTTCAACTATAAAAGGAGAGGACTTGGGCCACTTAGAAGGAGAGAAAAAAGAACACCTTGGAACGCACACACGCACATATTCCCGCCGCTTGAGAGCAACGTCTCAGACGGCCCACACGACACCTTGCCGAGACCCGGGACTAGTTCCCTCTTTCCCTTAGCTTGTAACCCCCTACTACGAGCACTTCGGTGCAAGGAATACAAGTTCGATCCCTCAGACTGGACGCAGGGTACCGATTGCCCGAACTAGTATAAATCTTGTGTCTCTTTGCATCACCATCCGGAATCGGGAGCACGCAGAACAAATTCACTAGTCGGTTGAGGACCCTCCGGTCTGAAACATCGACAGTAATCAACTAGCAGCATAGTAGCATGCTTTGAAGGGAACAATCACAGACAATGAATCATCAAGATCAGCAAACCTAATCCAGAGACCGGCGCATAGCACATCTAGCTAGCCATATCTTAATTAAAAGACAATTCCAGTACATGCGAGTGGCAAATAAACAAGAATTGAGGGATGGCCGCTTGATTACTTACACGAGTACATACGGGCAGCCTGATCTAGAAAGTACCTGGTGAATATATTGTGTTATGTTAGTATCCATGGATGTTTAGCATAGTCCCTTCTGAAAAGAAACAGAAATTTATGTGACATGTTGCTTAACTAAGTCTAATAGTCCCCCTAATGGATGAGGATGACCAAACATCAATAGTTGAACACACATCACACATGATTGAAGCTCTTAATTTATGACAATATGATAAATATGGTACTATGCTAAACTGGAAATCAGAAAGATGGACAGCAAATAGACTTTTAAAAATCTAGAGTACCTTTTGATGGTGAGCTCAAATGATAAAATTCAAAGAAGCCAGTCCATATAGATCTTGGTGAGATTGTTAAGGTCCTCCTGAACAACCAGACAAGCGGACATTCAGAAAGTCACCTATAAAATAATAATCTTACACCTATAAAAATTTAGTGATTAACAAATTCAGTATTATTTTGACAGAAGTTGAGAGTTCAGTTTTTGTTTAGTTTTTGTGGCAGATACAAAAATGAGATCATGATAAAATATGTAGATTTCACAAGCAGTGGTACTATAATGCTAATGCTACTTCATATCTGGCAGGGGGAAATCGATGGTATTCGGGTAATAGAGGTAACCAAGAATTACATCTGTTTTTGATAATCGAAAAATCTCAATGCAAAAAATAAATGGTACAACTACCTGTAAACGAACAAATAATAAGTTAAAAAAACATATGTGCAACATCTGTGTATCAAGGCGGGCAAGATCATGATCACAGATGGGGCCTAAGTTAGTTCAACAAGTGCTACTTTGGCAAGCAAATAGATAAAGAGCTGAAAAATATTGTCTTGTGGGCTAGAAACTTCAAAATTATATGGAAATCCAGAGCTGAAATCACGGTGGATCTCATGGATCTCGCAGAGGGGAAGAGCAGGGCTCGTAGCATACCTCGATCTTGATGAACATGCTACTGTCCCACAGCCGGATTGCGTTGGTTTTCAACTAAATCGGCAGCCTCCCTCCCAGATGGAGGTGTGGCAAGGCTGCCTGCTTGCAACAGCATTGGAAGGGCAGCGGGGCCGCCACACCGCTGCAGGGAGGGGCGAGACCTGTGCGGCGGCGCCCGTAGATACCTACCTGAATGTCATGGTCTAGAAGTCCGGTAGGTGGGGTTGGGATGTGGAGGGGCGGCGCCGACTGGGAAGGGATGTGGAGGGGCGGCGCAGATGCAGGAGGGATGTGGATGGGCAACGGTCGGCGACGACGGGGGTGGATTGAGAGCGGCGACAGCGGCGGGTGGGCAGAGGAGCAGTGCCAGCGGTGGGTGGGCAGAGGAGCAGTGCCGGATGCGGAAGAGTCGAGGGGCGGCGCCGGCGGGAGGTGGTAGGGAGAGGGAGGGGGACGGGCGGTGCCGGCGGAGTGAGAGGAGACCGAGCGGACAGGATCTGAGAAATTGGAACCGCAAAGAACGTGGGCGGGGGAGCTAAGGAGCTGAGATGCCGCTGGACCTCGGCCTAACAAAGTGGGCCGGGCCAAGTGAGCCTCCAGGCCGAAGGGAGGGGTGGGCCTGTTTGCTTGCCTATTAGTCTGCTGGGTACTGAATAACCCGTATAGTAATATATATATATATATATATATTGACGTCAAATTAGTATCATTATATACACTGTCAAATACATTTTCATGGTGCATTTATTTGTGGTTATATATGTTGGTACTTCTTACTGTAAAGTTAGTCAAATTTGAAATGTTTCGAGTTAGGAAAGTCAAGAAGTTGAATTATTATAGAACATGGTAGTAGGCTAATTTTGTTCTAGGCACAAAAGTTCAACTACTGAAATTGAGATTTTTTTTCTACCAATTTCTCTGGTTTTTGCAAAGTAATAGTAAATTATGTTTAGTTGTCTCGTTGGATGGAAAATTTGTGTGCCTGCAACCTGCTACATACGGCATGCAAAAAGACCATTGGGCAGTCCATGCAGACACTTGCGCTTCCATAAGTGGGCCGGCCTGCAACGTCTATTAGGCTTATTAATCGTCTGAACTCTGAACCTACCAATCCTCCGTCACCTGCATCATCAGGAGGGAGTCAGGGTCCACTGATCCGCAGAGCATCCTTGCCGGTTGCCGCCGGTCCCTGTTCTCCAGCCTCCACCCGTTCATCTCTCGCCTGCGGCGGTGCGGGCTGCCTTCAAACGGCGTGCCTCCCATTTGATGGCCGCGATTGTAATTTTTTGAGACACTTTCGACCTTAATTTGTGGCACGTGCTATGTGTTGTTTTTGTCTTCCATCTCGTTCGCAATTGAAAGCAAGCGTCGGCAGCTGTCCACAAACCTGATGCGCCTTGCCGCTAAGCCCAGCAGGTGGGCTGTATGCTAGTAGCGGGAACCACTACAATGTTTTATGACTGAAAAGTAGTTCTGAATAAGCTCAAGCGAACAGTGCGTATAAAACTGAGCGTGAAGTGGAAAGGAATTGCATCGTTCTTGTGCGGGCAGAGCTGACCGAAGCGGCTTCCATTTCTTGCTTCGATTGATCCGTACGTCCTTGTGAGTCCAGAGTATATCCACCTGATCTACCAATGAAAATCTGTACCGCTGGAGACCCTGGAGTGTACTCCTAGTTTTTTATGATTTTATATGGCCACAGAAGCGACGTATGTGTACTTAAGCCTTAATTAAGGAGTAATACTTTATTATATCTTCATCAGACGACAGCTCTATCAAATTATCCATCCATCTTGTTACCTATTATTCGTCCGTGTTAAGCTAGGCCGCGAGGCGTCTAAACTTTATAAACCCTGATATCCAAACAGAGCTAAGCTGAAGTGCTGGCCTGTACGAGAGCTACTTATTGCTCACGTTTATTTGTTTAGGCCATGTTTAGTTCCAAAAAGTTTTCCAAAAAGTGCTACAGTAGCCATCACATCGAATCTTGCGATACGTGCATGGAGCATTAAATGTAGACGAAAAAAAAACTAATTGCACAGTTTGGGTGAAAATCGCGAGACGAACGTTTTGAGCCTAATTAGTCCATGATTAAACACTAATTGCTAAATAAAAACGAAAGTGCTACAGTAGCCAAATTCCCAAATTTTCTCGAACTAAACACGGCCTTATAAGAAAAATGGAAGGAGACTGATTCATCGTGCTCGTATCGTATCGTGTCGTGTCTCAATTATACTACGAGTAGTTGGGTAGTAGCACAACTATTAATTAATTAATCGGCTGCAGGCGGTTAGCTGTTATCGGGGGCGCTACGCTGAGCGCCTCCGCCTCCACTTGGCTGATGGCTATCGGTTCCGACTTCTTTGATTCTTTCTTCTAGATATAGAACAAGACAAGATGAGCAGACCCGCGCGCGCACCGTGCCGGGGCTGGGTGGCGCCGTGCCACTTGCAGGGCAGCCCCCGTGGCTATTGGCTACGTAAATGCGATGCCGATCAGCGTGCACTCGCTCGCGTCCTGCGTGCGCGCCATGTGGTTTTCGAGCCTTCGAGCCCCGCTGGCTGGGTCGGCTTGGGCTCTGCCTCCCCCGGTGCCGCACGCAACACATGTCCGCCATGTGTTCCACCGCGATAGCGCCGGCCAATCTTGCGGTCGTCCCGATACCAAGGGCGTGTCTGGGTGTACGCTGGAGCGGAGCCGGGAGTTATACGCGCCGTTGGCTCGAGCTTATTCATAGCTATTTTTCAGTAATGAAATAGTAGTTTTCTCTCATAATATTTCAGCATAAACATCAGCATAAAGTAAATTTCAACATAAACCAAATTAGGAGGGCCAGTCAAAAAGAGCCAACATGACAAACTGAGGTAGCTGGTTAGGTTTCTCGTGGTGCTTGTTGGGCGTCTATGTAAATTCATTAACCTGATGGGTTCTTGTATTTTTTTTATATGTATATCCTAGAATCTGGCGATGTTGTTTCAATGGTAAGAAACATGCCCGCTGATAGTAAGACATCTACGGAAACTTCGTAAATCTTGAGTACCGACTCACACGGGTGGATCTAACAGTGGGGCGAGTGAGGCTCAAGCCCCTCCTACCACCTCCGTGACTATGGAGCCCCTCCTAATTTTTTAGACATGAACGAAAAATGAGGGGCTCTAGAGGACGAAGATGACTTCAGCCTCCTCTTCTATTAAATTTTAGATCTGCGATTGCCAACTCATTCGTTCGGAGATGCTCATATCAACGATTTTATTTAGCCTGTTCGGCTGATTGTCAAGACCACTGATCCAGCTGCTGCTGCTGCATGAGTATTGCTGACAATATAAACCTTTTGGATGGATGAAAGCTGCAGCTGCAACTAGCAGCCGAACAAGTGTAACACCTCTGGTGTTACGAGCTTGCTTAGCACCTAGGTTAAGGCCTAAGAGAAATTATCAAAACAAGTTCTCGAGTTTTAAAATTTTAAAACACACATGAAATGATAAACAAACCCTACGCGACTCACTTTTATGGTTGAGAGAAATTAAATAAATATTTAATTTACTCAGTGCGTAAATGTGCTAATGAAAATCCTAACAAGAAGAATAAAATAAGTAGTTTTAATTATTTGGTACGAAAAATAATTTCTATAAACAAAAATAAAATTTAACTTGTGTATAGTGCTTATGTAAAGATGATGAGCAAGTGGTATAGGTGAAAATGCAACTTTAATTTTTGGAAAATAAACGTGTTAACTAATGTTCTTGGAAGCTCCAAAAATCAAATTGGGAATGAAAACCAACCTTTTCGTTAAGTCAGCAAAGATCTGAACTTATGTTAAAGTACTATTTTTGGCGAGTTATATTGAGCAAAGTAATTAAATAGTACTTAAATATTTTATTCCTATGATTTAGTATAAAGTATGGACTATTGCATGGATTACTTGTTGGTTGAAATTAATCAAGATTAGGCCTTTTAAAAATTGTGGCAAAAGTGTTCATGGTTGTTAAGTTCAAAGTGAACTCTTGTCTTTTCTAAGTTTGAAAGAGTAGTAGACAATGCCATTTTGGTGTTTAAATTCTAACTAAAATGTTTAAACACTAGTTTCATATTCTTATATTGTTGGTTGCATCTAAGTAAGCTCTTGGGCATGGGGTATGTCATAGTTGCGTTGGATGTCGCGTTGCTCCCTTAAATATTCCCCAAACTTCGTTGGAACGTGTTGTAACCGTGTTGTTGACCCTCTGTTCGTGAACTAGCATTCAACGCGACGAGCCCATGTTGGCATCCTTCTATCTCCCTCTCTGGTTGCTCTCTGGCCATGGCGATGACTTTGCTAGGTCGCTGGTAATGTTGACTTTAGGATAGGAAAATTAGTTGGACCTTAATTGTGATCATTAGTAGCTTTCACTTCGCTTTAAAATGTGTGCATGCCACCAATAGCAGTCACTCGGTCTGAGTTCACGGTCACCGCGGGCACAACGCTGTTGGCGCCGGGCTCACGTCATGACCGAGCTACGGTCGCTAGCTAGCTCGTGCTCTAGGCCGATGTCGCGCTGCACCCTGGCCTTGCGTTGTCTGACCTGGCTGGCTCTGGTCTGGTCCCATTACCGCGGTGTGTGCGCGCCAACATCCAGTCGCCGAGCTACGCGCGTGGTCGAGATAGAGCTGCGGCTGTCGCCATCGTGGCGCTCGCCTCGCCCTTTATTTTACCTACCGCGTCGAGTCTCTGAGCATGTGCCGCTGCACGCCACGTCTAGGTCGACGACCCCAGTCATAGCGGCGATGGGATACCTCCCTGCCTCACTTGCGCTCGTGAGCCAACGCTGGGGAGCCAGCTCGGGTCTGGCCATGCCATTCTGAGCGCTTCGTTCTAAGCCTCGAGGTCTCATCGTTCGTACACATAGGCTCATACTGCTACCACCATCGAGCGGAGCCACCCATCTTAACTTGCTCGGGTTCGCTCGTGTGCCCTCTCCATGATTGCACGGTGTGCTGAGCCTCCACTCCTCCTTTCCTCCTAGCGCCAGTGGCTTCGCCGTATAATTCCTCGCTCTAGTGGGTAGCTTAGGAAGTAGGCTATCCGTCTCTTCCGTCTCAAGCTCGGTCATTGCCCTACCGACCGACAATTTGGCCTTTTGCTCATCGCCGATCATGGGCGCTGCCGAATCGGTAGGTTGGGAGGTAAGGCATGTAGGAGTGGTAGCAATTCGATTGCTCGTAACCCTGAGCTCGCCTTGACTCCCTCCATCCGGTGCTCACGCTATTTTGCCCAGGGTGCTCATCGTCGGTGGGGTGACACGCCGGTGTCCATCGCAGAGCTCCGCCGCCCCGCTCGGTCGCATGTAACTAGCCCTGTTCGGACCACCTCTGACTGAACCATCATCACGGGCAAGCTCGCCGTAAGCTCCTCATGCTCACTCGCTCACGCGTTAGTCCTCTAGCGGCTCTAGCTCATCGGAACTGGCACGCGGATAGCCGCTCGCCACTACAGCTCGTGCCGGTGCATCTCTGAGCCCCTAACCGCCACCCATCCTCGCGTGTTTAGCCGTCGATTGTAGTCGGCCTCTTACTTCCGTCATAGCGAGTCTGGTTTGCCTGGTGTAACCGCCTTAGGCCATCGGCCACTATGCTAGCACGCGCGTGGATCTCAGGGATCTCCCTATGGTAAAGGTGAAAACATCCGAATGTTTGGTTGCAAGGTTGCTAACGGTAGGAATAGTACGCATAGTAGTTGTATTAATATCCGAAAGCTCAGGGGATTTTCTGCAAAGCCGCCGCCATGCGTGGGCCTCCCGGCCTTGGGCCGTGTTGGGCCATCATGACCCGTGCGAGGCCGCGCTCGCGCTGGGCTGCCAGGCCAGAATGTGTTGCTGCCGGCCCTTTTCCTTTTTCTAAGCATTTTCTAATTTAGTTTCAAAGGCAAACTTGTAAATGCAATATAAATTTGTGTAGTTGGCCAAAAATTATGAAACTAATTTTGTTAGATTCCTAAAATCATGATCTATCTACTAGTATATTTTATTCATATAGTTTTATAATATTTTTAGGAGTTATCTAATTAATTTGAGATACTTAATATTGTAAGATATAAACTTGTAGGAATTATTGTGATAAATAAGTGATAGTATTGGCTCTAAAACTTTCACAATAAATTCCTAACATTATTAGGGTCTCACTGTAATTTTTGTAGCTCCATAAGATTTAGTTGCTAAGGTAGCTAAATGAGTCATAGTTCGAATATATATATTGAATCAATAAAACGCCGAAACACCTTGGGATGGTAGAACGGAAACATTTATTGGGAAAGAATGCCTTATTCGGCAACATGGATACGTAGCCTAGTGCGTTAGCTGTTAAAGCTAGCTCGTTAGCGTGAGAGACGTAATCGTATTCTTAGAGTTACGATTGCTGTTGGTTAATTATTCTACATTTTATTTTATGCTTGTGCATTAAGTTTTGAGGAGTTGAATGAAACCTACTTGCATATATATCCTTATCCTATGAGTCCTACTAGTATGTTAGGATTGTGTAGATTGTTATGCTATAGGATCCGGTAGAAGTAGAGTGATTACCTGTCACCCGCGAGAGATAGGAAAGACATTATTGGTGTTATTATATTACTATCACATGGAATATATATAGATGATAATTGGAGACCAGGCGGAATGGTACTTTGGATCTAGACTTGTCTAGGCATTCGAGCGAGGCTCGGATTGTATTTGGTCTGCCTGTATCAATTCAGGACCGTCCGTTGCTGTGGATGGTAGTCAGGTCACAGACTTATTATCCTGAGCACATACTTACTTATAGGAGCTGGAAGGCTCGTTGCGCTCTTGTCGTGGGTTCCGGCTCTTTTCGAACCGATTGATTAGAGGTGGGAAAAGGGGAGCTGGAAGGCTCGTTGCGCTCTTGTCGTGGGTTCCGGCTCTTTTCGAACCGATTGATTGGAGGTGGGAAAAGGTGGAGGTCAAAGCACCATGCTGAGACGGGGTCTCAAGTGTGGGGACTTGGAGTCCAAGTTGGACGGGGACCTAGACCCCTTGATAGGAGTGGAACGGGTTGGTCTTGTTTGTTCCTAGGGTACAAGCGAAGCGTGTGTTTCGGGGTACCTAGCTGGGATACATTGATTCGGGAATCGCCGTTTCTGTAAGACAGTACGACTTGGCTATGGTCTAGCACCATAGTAAGAATTGGAATATGAAAGATGGTGAAATGGTTCTGATTGCTTACCACCTGCTTGAAAGTAGCATAGGTGCTTACATAGAATGGTTAGTTAATGAACTAATGATGACTGCTAATAAAATTGAATATAAGGACACACGTTTAGTAATGCTTCCTACAAATACAATAACCCACAAGCCAGATAGGCCCGCTCCTTAGCAAAAACCCAACCCAGCAGACGGTGTAGCGACAACGCGTGCCTCTCGGGCTGGCCCAGTTACCTAAATGACCGACTAGGTGAACGATTCGGTCTCCGGCTAAAAATATGTCGAACCTCTGCTTGTAGCTCTTCTCCGACCGACATGGTCGGAGCCAACAGGGAACGATCGACTAGGGACGCCTGCTCGGTAGAGTCCTGGGGATCAGGTGGAGCAGATAAGGTAAGGCGCTCAAGTCAAACTGCAATATTAAGGACCATACCCTACGCACCTGTAGGACAGTGCCACCAAACCATACCAGATAGGCACTATGCAACCTTCTAGGCGTGTCAGAACCCAAACAATGTTGTAGGCGCCGTCATCTGCCGTACCCTGCCATGCCCTATGCACCTATAGGATGGTGCCATTGGGGCATGCCAGGCGAACATGGTAGAGCCTGCCAGACGCGTCTCGACATAAACAGTATTGTGGACGCCGACAACCATCTTATACCCGAAAGCGTGGGCAACAAGACTAGGAAGCACACATATACTTTCTCTCTAAACTTGTAAGACCATCCCATTTATCTATAAAAGGGGATGCGCTCTCTCCCAACAGAGGACGGCCATTCAGACTCTCTAGTTGGCTCTAGACAATCTAAGCATTTGAAACAGATCCACAGCTCTAGAACTCTAAAGCTACATAGAGTTCACACTCCAATACTTAGCGCACATTAGAGCCCTAGTCACTCTCAGCCCTTCGGTTCAGAGTCTGACCGGGCCTTTAACACCCCCTTCTTATTCCTACTCGTTTGTAACTCCACAACAAACTTTGAGCACCTGGGCTCAGGAATAAAGTCTCCGACCGACTGAAACTGGATGTAGGGTATGTTGCCTGAACCAGTATAAATCCTATGTCATTGAGTGCTAGGCCACATCCGATCACAACACACGACAAAACTATAAATATTTACTTGTTGGTCACTTTTTACACCGACAGCTGGCATCGTCCATGGGGAGAATGCCGTGCATTCAAGCTTTTGGTCATCGGATGGCCTATCTTTCCACCATCTTTGGCATGGCGGGCTCAAGAGATATGATTCACTTCAGCTCGCTAGAGTTTCCCATGCTCCCACCTGTTGGGGTGTGGGTTGCTCCCATCTTCAAGCCATTCTAGACCTTCCTCTTTGGAAGTCTGGACTTCATAGCCTACCAGCTCGGCGTACTTCGCCTCCATGAGAAGGCACTTCTCTCGGCGCCCACTGGAGGAGGAGCGCCCTCTACCGGCCTCGGCCACTCAAAGACCTCAACGTCAAGACACCTGCGCTTCGCTTCAAGCCCACGCTGGGCTCAAACTCCACGGTGAGTAACACACATGTCGTTCTTTACTCGCTATTTAATACCTTCCGCTGGCTCTCTGGAGGGACCCCATTATCCCCACCATGACCGCCGTGTGACCGGTTCCCTATGGCTTCACATCCCCTATGGATGCGTATTCATGGGGGCTTCGAAGAATACTACCGCCGCCCCCTCACATCCAAATTCATGGGGATGGCGGGCTATGCTTCCGCTTCTTTTCATGACCTCGTGGAGGATGAGGTCAAAAGCGATGGCTCTAGCATCAGCGACGCCATGGCACCTGGCCACCCTTTGTCCTGGGAGTGTGCTATGGTGGATGTTTCGAGACAACCATCGGTGGTAGCGAAGTCTCTACAGACTCACACCCCTCTAGACCCTCGTGCGGAGGCCCTCATAGAAGCATGGCGAGGAGTTACGAGAAAGGCAGTAGAGCCAGCCGCCACCTACACTGGCGCACTCAACGCAGCATGCTACGCCATGCACTCATATCTCGATGAACTACGCCTAGGGTCACGCCCGTCAGGTCCAGCGCAACATCCTGGATGGAGGAAATGATCCCCCATAGTTTGCTCGGGCCGGTCAAAACATCACTGCTGCGGTGATGCTTCTACGAGGTCTTCCCAAGCCTATCGACCCCTAGGAGCAGGCAATCCACTGGAACCTTCGGGCGCTGGTGGAAACCGCCACCGTTCAACAGGCGGAGAGCTCTGCATCGCGACACCGACTCATAGCCTCTTGCCCCACCGGGAGAATGGGGCCGCACCAATCGAATCGCTCCATCCGCTCACCACTATAGTGTCAAGCATGGAGCAGGAGGCCACGGCTACACCATGGCCCGACCACCTGTACGTGAATGGCTCAGGCCAAACCGTGACGCTCACAGCATCATCAATAATCGGCACCAAGCCCAGCACGATGATGACGCCCATCAAGTGGTGGCAAGAGCAGGCGGCATGGGCCTCGGCCTGACCATCGAGGAGTGTGGGGACACGCATCCTAGGCATGGTGGCCGACCAAATGACTAGAGCCCTAGCCCAGATGGCCCGTGGCCATGGGCCTTTGGCTGTCGCATCCAGAGAGCTTCGTTCCCATAATGCTTCTGACCACCCACCAACATCGCCAGATACACCGAGGAAACAAACCCCGATATATGGCTCAAAGACTTCTGGCTCGCCTACTGAGCCAGAGGAGTGGATGATGACCACTTCATCATTCAATACCTCCCCATCTATGTGAGGGAACATGTTCAAGCGTGGCTCGAATTCCTCCCGCCTGACAGCATCCACGACTAGGCGGATCTTAAGAGGGTCTTTATCGGGAATTTTCAGGGGACATATGTCTGTCCTAGAAATTCCTAGGACCTCAAGAGCTACCAGTAGGAGCCCAATGAGTCCCTACGGGATTACATCCATAGGTTCTCAAAATGGTGCAACTCCCTTTCTGATGTCATTGACGTAGACATCATTAGCGCGTTCCTCTCTAGGACAACATGTGAGTCCTTGATCCACAAGCTTGGCTGTCTAAAGCCCTATACCACCCATGGCCTACTCAAAATCGCCACAAATCACACCTCTAGCGAGGAGGCAGTCAGAGCGGTCTTTAGTGGAGGCCAGGATAGGGGCAATGCCAAGTGCGAGGATCAAGGCAAAGGTCCCTCCACACAAAGGGGCAAGAAGAACAAGAAGGATCGGCACCAACCGGCCAACCTAGCTTTGGTCACCATAGCTGATCGTGTGGGCAAGCAGCCCCAGCTGGGCCAGCCTAACCACTTCAACAAGCTCATGGAGAGTCCATACACCAACCATGCCTACCCCATCAAGCACATCTTCAAGGATTGTGAGCTCCTCAAGTGCTTTCTGTGGCACGTCGGCAAGCCAAAGGAAGGGAAAGGCAAGGAGGCAGCGACCAAGAAAGGAGGCGCGATGGGCAAAGATGATGATAGCTTCCCCTACCCTAAGGAATGCCTCATGATCTTTGGGGGATCCGATGCCATCCACTCTAAGCGCTAGCAAAAGGTACGTTATAGAGAGGCATGTGCCGCCGAGATGGTCGTCCCCTCTTTCCTTAGCTAGTCGAACTCCCCGATCACTTTTGATCGAAGAGACCATCCTTCCCACATCGCTCGACCGGGTCGCTACCCGCTCATCATTGACCCCATCATCCGCATGAAGCGCCTCACCAAGGTGCTGATGGACGGAGGCAGTGGCCTCAACATTCTCTATGTCGACACCCTCGATGCCATGCTCATCCCCCGGTCTGAGCTCTGTCTAGTGAACTCTCCCTTCCACGGCGTGATCCTGGGGACACAAGTGTACCCGCTCGGGTAGATCGACATGCCCATCATGTTAGGTGACCAAGCCAACTTCTGCTCGGAGGTCCTCACCTTCGAGGTGGTGGACTTTCTAGGGTCCTACCACGCCATCTTGGGGCATCCATGCTACGCCAAGTTTATGGCGATCCCCAACTACACCTGCCTCAAGCTGAAGATGCTAGGACCGAATGGCATCATCACTGTGGGTAGCACTTTTTCACACGCCTACATGTGCGATCGCGAGCATTAAGAGCTCGGAACGGCTGTCATCAACTCAGTTGAGCTCCCGTAGCTCAGAAATTCATCGACTCCAATAGTCCCAGACTGCAACGAGCCAACCTCCTCGAGTGCCTTCCACCCAATCGAGGAAACCAAGGCGGTGGGGATCGACCCCACCGACCCGACCAAGATGGTGCAGATCAGGACCAAGCTCCTGGCCAAATAGGAATGCGAGCTCGCTGACTTTCTATGCGCCAATCATGATGTCTTCGTGTGGAAACCTTCTAACATGCTAGGCATACCAAGAGAGGTCGCCAAGCATGCATTATGCCTCGTCCCGGGCTCAAAGCCTGCCAAGCAATGCTTGCGTCGCTTTGACTACGAGAGGCATAGGGCCATAGGCGAGGAGATTGCCAAACTCTTGGCAGCCGGATTTATCAAAGAGGTATACCACTCCAACTGGCTAGCCAATCCTATTCTTGTGAAAAAAGAGACCGGGAAATGGAGAATGTGTGTTGATTATACTGGCCTCAATAAGGCATGTCCAAAGGATCATTTTCCTTTGCCACACATAGACCAAATAATTGACTCCACCTCAGGATGCGAAATCCTCTCCTTTCTAGATGCCTACTTAGGCTACCACCAGATCACGATGAAAGAGTCCCACCAGGTCGCGACCTCATTCATCACCCCGTATGGTTCGTACTATTATGTTACCATGCCTTTCGGTCTAAAGAATGCTGGCACCACCTATCAATGGTGCATGCAGCGATGCTTCGCTGACCAAATCGATCCACCCAACCAGCCTAACCAAGTCGAGTGACCAAAGCCAACAATTGTTGTATATGTAGATGACATAGTGGTGAAAATGGCTCAAGCTAGCGACTTGATTGCAAACTTGACCACAACATTCGTGAACCTCAAAAGGTTTAGCGTCAAATTGAACCCCGAAGAATGTGTTTTCGGGGTCCTAAAGGGGAAGCTGCTATACATCATGTCCGAATGGGGCATCAAAGCCAACCCCGATAAAATCATAGCCATCTCCAACATGGGCCCTATATGCAATGTCAAGGACATATAGAGGCTCAACGGCTGTTTGGTCGCTCTAAGCCGGTTCATCTCCCGGCTAGGCGAGCGGGGGATGCCTCTCTACAAACTTCTTAAGAAGATAGACACATTCGTCTGGACAGAGGAGGCACAACTAGCTTTCAAAAGCCTCAAAGCATCACTGACATTGGCCCCAATCCTCGTCGCTCCCAAATAGGGAGAACCCCTCCTCTACATCACCGCAAACAACCATGTTTTGAGCGCCACCCTAGTCGTCGAAAGGAAGAGCTGGGACACCCCAGAAGGTCCAATGACTAGTATACTTCATTGGAGAGGTACTCACCAATGCCAAGGTTCGATACCCCCAAGTTTAGAAGCTTCTATATGCCATGCTGATGGTGACCCAGAAGCTCCTACACTACTTTACCGACCACAAAGTCATGGTCATCACTTCGTACCCACTAGGAGACATCATCGGCAACCATGACATCATGGGACGGATCTCCAAGTGGGCACTCAAGCTCATGGGTCACGACATTAGGTATATCCCCCGCACTACCAATAAGTCTTAGGCTCTCGCTGACTTTATTGCTGAATGGATGGAGGTCCAGCTCCTGACCCCAGACGTCACCCACAAGTACTGGATGATGTACTTTGATGGGTCGATCATAGCGCCTGGCTCGGGGGCTAGAGTAGTTCTGATCTCCATAGATGGGAGCAGGCTCCGCTACATGATCCGTCTCCATTTCTCAGCCTTAAACAATGCTGCGGAATACAAGGCCCTCATCAACGGACTGCACATCACCATCGAGCTCGGCACAATGTGGCTATAGGTCCGTGGTGACTCAGAGTTGGTCGTCAACCAAGTCATAAAGGAGTCCTCTTGCAAGAGCCCTCTCAGGGCAGCATACTGCCAGGAGGTGCGCAAGCTTGAGGACAAATTCTGAGGAATCGAACTACAACATGTCCCCTGAAAGGACAATGATGCTGCTGATTTCCTTGCAAAATTTGCTGCTAGGCGGATGCCGTCTCCAGATGGGGTCTTCATCAATGATCTCCATGAGCCATCTGCATGCATTCTAGAGGATCCAATCTAGACGCACTCTAACACTAATCTGGCACACGGGGGCTCTGGCCTCCTGACGTGCCCCGACACCGACCAAGTGCTCAGTGTCTCCAACTTGGGTGCCTTGATGGTGACATTGCCTGCCGACATCACCATAATGGCGCTCGATCTAGTCAACTAGAGAGCACCACTGCTCACCTACCTCCTCAAGGAGATTCTCCCACCAGAAAGGACTAAAGTGTGATGAATCGCTCAGCGCGCCAAGACCTTCATCACCATCGGTGACAAAGTCTACAAATGGAGCCTGTCGGGAGTACTCATGAAGTGCTTGCTGACAGTCCAAGGGAAACAACTTCTCCCTGAAATCCATGCTAGAATCTATGGACACCACATGGCCCCCGAGGTCGCTGGTCAGGAAAGCCTTCTGCCAAGGTTTTTACTAGCCCACCGCACTATGAGATGCAGAGGAGGTTGTCTGTAGGTGTGAGGGATGCTAGTTCTACACTCGGCAAACTCATTTGCCAGCGCAGGAGCTTCAAACCATCCCCATCACTTGGCCATTCGTGGTCTGGGGCCTCGATATGGTTGGACCTCTCAAAAAGGCTTCGGGTGGCTTCTCTCACCTGCCCGTAGTGGTGGACAAGTTTACCAAGTGGATAGAGGCGAAGCCCATCACTAATATCCGCTCGGAAGAGGCGGTCAAGTTCTTCCTCGACATCATCTATCGGTTTGGTGTTCCTAACTATATCATCACTGACCATGGAACAAACTTGAGCAGAAAAAAGTTCCTAGACTTCTGTGATGGATACGACATCAGGATTGACTGGGCCTCAGTCGGACATCCGTATACTAATAGTCAGGTCGAGCGGGCCAATGGCATGGTTCTCTAGGGACTCAATTCCCGCATCTTTGACCGACTCAATAGGTATGTTGGGCGATGGGTGCAGAGTTCCTAGTGATCCTCTAGAGCCTAAGAATGACCCCAAACTAATCCATGAGGTTCACATCTTTCTTCCTAGCCTATGGGGCTGAAGCAGTGTTGCCCTCCGACCTCGACCACGACGCCCCAAGAGTGAAGGCCTTCGATCGAGACCGAGCCATGGAGGCTTAGTTGGACATGGTTGACCTACTCAAAGAGGCTCATGAGGTGACCGTCATCCGCTCCGCTCGCTACCAGCAAACTCTCCATAGGTACCATGGAAAACAAATCAAGGGGAGGATCCTCGAGGTCGGTGATCTCATGCTCTGGAGAACCCAATCGACCATGGAGAAACATAAACTCTCTCTACCATGGGAAAGACCCTACATGATGACCAAGGTGATCCAACCAGGCACCAACCAACTGAAGGACGACAACGACAATGTTCTCACCAACACATGGAACATCGAACAGTTATGTCGTTTCTTCCCCTAAAGCTCGGTCTTACCATTTTCTTTCCATTCAACGTTTGCTCCTATAGCACCCTAGCCTAAGCACTCTCGGCCTAGGTTGCTCGGGGGCTCCACGGGGGTGTGATACCACCCTCCTTTTTTACTATTAGACGGTAATACTTTTTGCCCAAACGAAAGGGCGTTGCCGAAACGAAAGGGCATTCCGTTCCTTTGATTACCCTACGTAACTTATGTTTTAACCTCCCAACCGATCACACCCCACCATGACCTATGGTTACGAGCAGCTAAGCCTTGCGGGCCATGCCCGGGTTCTTAAGGTTGCAGCCTATGTGTCAATGGATAGGTGCAAAAAAGAAAGGATAAAAAACAAAGCTACACTAGGGTAAAGACAAGGGCGCGGATGGGACAAGCTTCCCCTCATGAGTGATTTCATCACAAAAACAAACGCAAAATAGTCAAAAGTGTAAAACTGTTCATACGGGGCTTCCCCATGAACTCGTCTTTTACATCTACTGACTATTTCTACTCTAAACTCTATTATGGCCACCTAGTGGCATCGACTGACAGCAGGGTCAACGAGGACGAAGGCAGCTCGCTCCTGGTCAAGACGATGTTTGGCTCTATTGGGGGTGGGACGATGCTTGCCTCTGACTCGGTCTCCACTCCCTCCATAGGTTGGATGGCATCTTCTTGACGCACTTCTTCAGCCACGCTCGAACGATAAGCCTCCATCACCCACTACGCGGTGACCTAATCGGCGACCATCTGTGCATATGGCACCAAACTCCCCCCAGCGCATGGATTTCATCTACGCTCCACCCATCGACATATCCTCTATAGATGGCCATGAAGTCCAGATCAAGGTGGTGGGTCGCCATCGAGGTCAGCACCCCCGACGTCCCGTAGAACATGCCATCGGAGATGAGTGAATGAACTTCATTCGGGACCTCCGCCTGCTGGACGATGGGCGTACTGGTGCTGGGTCCTGACCTGAACACCTCGGAGACAACCACCTATGCGACATTACAAATCTGGTCAAGCTCTCCATCAAGAGCACATTGCTCCTCAAGGGACCAGGCTAGCACCTCCACACCCTGACCAACCGTCGCTTTGGCCATCTCTAGCTCTTGCTCTAGAGAGCCAATTTTTACACCTAATTCTGGAAAAAGATGACAAAGTTTAGAAGCAAAGGAAAGAAAAAACCAAGGCATCAACCGAAGGCAGAACAGATACATACCAAGGTGGGCGCTTTTAAGAATGGAAAGTCCTTCCTCTTGTCGGGTCACCCTCTCTTGCAGTCGAGCGTTTGACTCCTCTGCCCTGAGCACCTGCCCTAGAGCATGAGCACTTCTTGTTCTGCATCCGACCGGGCCTTTCGTTCTACTTCCAGAGCCTCCAAGGACTTCTGAAGCATCGCCTCAGTCTTTGCCAGGTGGACCTTTGCCATGTCAAGTTGCCACCCGGCAACAGTTGCCCGCTCGGCCGCACATAGTTTCATAGTCCATGCTCTTGTCGCCTCGACTGCCCGGTCTTGGGACTCATAGCGGGTGGATTCTAGCTGGTGCCTGAGCTCGTCAACCCACCACGACGTCATTGCTTCCTGCTCCATCCGACCATGTTCCTCTCGAAGAAAATGGGACTTACATATCGACATCATCTCTAGATCCTATGAGACAAGAAGCAGGCATGCTGAGACAAGTAGTGAAAAGCCAAGGAGTCAAGGACAACACCAAAAACACAGAGAACTTACCTCTGCAATGTGTGGTAGGTCAACTGTCACCGCCTGATGGATGAGCTCAACCCTCTCCAAGGCCTCCTTGAGCCTTGCCTTGGTAAGGGCGAGATCGGACTCCATCGATAGTCCTCTCTCCCCAAGCAGATGCTAGAGCTTCGCCTCCTCCTTGTCATAAAGGACGAACTAGGCCTTTCTCACCTCATCGGGGCAAGGCCACACTAGCTCATGGGTTGCCCCCAACCCGCTGGAAGATCTAGCCATCGTAGTATCATGCGACGACCGGATCATCACTAGCTCTCGGGACAGCAGGATGGCCGGTGGCTCCACCCTGGTGTTTTCCTCGCTGGAGATGGGGATCTCCACCGCCTGAACTCCATGACTCTCCGATAGATGTTCTACCTCCGGCCTGGTCATGGCTCCTCCTAACCCCTCTAGCTCCGACCAAGCAGGCGAACCGTGCTCTCCTTCGTTGGGCGAGGCAGGGAGCCTAGTTTCCCCCTCTCCTCCTCTATAGCTGTTGGGTGAGGGATCAGAAGGGTCACCTCTGACCCAACCTATGCCATCACCACCGGGATCGCAGCCATCACCGCCGTCGTCGCTGCTGCTGTGCTCGCAATTGGCCAAGAAGACGCAACCCCCAGTAAGGAAGGTTGTGCTGTCGCCAGCCTGTTTCCTCCGCTGCTCATTGTGACCCACTGTAGGCTGGGTCTCCACTCTTCTCACATGGAAGGTGGGGAGACTCCTATTCCCACTAGCCCCTGGTTGCTGTCAAACAAGCGCAGGTTAGTCACACTCAAAAACTCTACTATGAGAATATGAGGGAGCAAGAATGCTTACCTAGATGAAAGTGGCAGAGCCCTGAAGCCCCTACTAGCTGACGGTGAGCCAACCGGATGAGGACAGCTCATGGGTCACAACGCACGCCACCTCATATCGACCGAAGCAGGAGCTGACCCAGCCGGTTCCCGATCGTCCCACGAATGGCCGTGACTGCCAGCTCATGGCAAACTCGCCGAAGCAACTGGTGGGCGTCTCCCCATTGGGGGCACACACACGTGGCAACCCTAAAGATGTAGGGGAATGATCATGACCCCCCGACCGACTGGCGTGCTCTACCACACTCAAAGCAGGGGGGCGCAAAGCCGAGGACACCTCCGAAGGGTGTGGCAACCGCGCCTACTTTGCCTCTCATTCGACGGCATTTTCTTCGCTGACGGATGTGGCTATAGGCACTTGGGTCGCCACCCGCCTCCATGGACTCCTCTGACTCGAGCTCCACCTCCATGTCGGTCTGGCTCTCGCCCCTGGACCCTCTAGCTGATCTCCTTCTCTTTTTTGAACCTCCTCTAGGCCTTCTCAGCTTTCTTCTTCTTCTTGGCAAGCACCGCCTCCTTCTGGGTAGCTTGCCGAACTGCACCCTCTAGCCCCCTCGGAAGATGCTACCAGGATTTGTAACCCACAAGTCCCTAAGAAATAGGCAACTTGAAAACAATTAAAACAGAGAAGAGCAAGAAGGAAAGGGTCACGGGAAAAGAAGAGGGGGGCATACCAAATTAGATAGCTTCGTAGCATGTAGAGGTCCGGGCATCCCTTTGAGGGAGTCTTTGTCCCTCAACTGCAGCACCCGATCAAGTCGACTCTAGACTTCATCTTTCGGTAACTCCTCCGGCGACGTGTGGCTAGGATCCATCGGGCCGAGGTACTCCCACATCGGCCGCCTTCTCTCCACCAATGGGGTGACACGATGGTGAAAGAAGGTATGGAAGACCCACAACCCATTGAGGCCATGCTGCACAAGCTTCTGGAGCTCCACCTCGATAACCTCCAACTTGTTCTGCCGACCAGCAGGACCCCACAACCAACTTTCCCTCCTCTCTAGCCCTCTTCCGATGAATGACGGGAATGGTACCTCCACTGGGTTCCTGATGTAGAACTACTCACCGTGCCACCCTCGATTGGAGTCACAGGGGGAGTATGTAGGGTAGGGGGGTCGATGGCTTCGGCTTCTTCTGCAATGCGAATCCCCTAACCGGCACAATTCTAGGTGGCTTCCCCTCGAATATGGCTCGCCCACTGAAGATCCGCCGGAAGAGGTCCACGTGTGGCTCCATCTCGAGGAAGGCCACGCAGACGGTGACGAAGCCAACAATGTGCAGCACCCCAGTCAGGTTGAGGTGCTGCAGGTCTAGGCCCCACTCGTTGAGGAGCCTGCGTAAGAACTAGTGCACGGATACCCAAGCCCATGCTCATGGAAGGAAAGGAAGGAAATGACCTCATTGGCCTAGGATTGCAGAACAACTTCTCTCGGCATAGGAGCCCTCTAATGCACCACCTCCTTCGATAGGAGCAGCCCCTTCTTGGTGAAGGCAGCTAGCACCTCCTCATCCATGTTGGAAGGCCTCTAGTTCAACATCGCGCCTTGGATTCACGAATGAATCTATGAGTTCTCCTCTCCCTCGCTTTACACTCTCCTAGAAACCACCATGGTGCACAAACTATCTTGGCAAAAAGGAGGAAGGACAAGAGGCAGCAGTTCGAGAAAGGTGAAAGAATGTGAGGAAAACCCTCTCCCTTCCCCTTATTTAAGGTGGAGAGGCATGCGGTGGGACATGCCCTGGCTGATGGGACGTGCCCTACCCGATAAGATGTCACCTGGTTAATGGGACGTGGCCTGGGTAGGGCCCACCACTACCGCAACCCAGGCATGAGAAACATGATGCAAACCACACGCAAACACCTCTCCACCTTCCTAGGAAGGGTCTAGAGGGGCCCACCAATGTGATCTCCATCGAGAAGAGACCAACGGGTCACCCAGATCATTCGCACGGCCCAGGTGGCTGACGAGAGATAGGTAATGAGCAGTGGGATGCCCCATGCGGGCTATGCCAACTCTATCACGAACGACAAACACGAATCCCATTCGGACATATCCGATAGGAGCTCCCCAGATCCGTCACTCGAGTCATTGAGGTAACGTTACCAAAACCCCTTTTTGTTTTTTGGTGCATGATCATTCATTCATACATTTTCATGCATGCATCCATACATTCATCCCATACATCCAAGCATTGCATATGCAATTGTTGCATCACAAAGCGATAGTCGCCTCATTCGATATGAGTGATGACCGATCGGGGTTCGAAGGCTAACCCACGAAGGGCTCGAAGGCCACCTCATGTCAAACAGAGCCAAGGGAGAAAAGCGTAGATGAGCCCCAATGGCCCTCACCCGATCTGCTCTGAAGCGGACAGGGTCATCTCGACCTTCTTGTTCGATCCTAACCTCAAGCCATGCCCACAGAATCTCCATCGAGGGGAGGCCAGCGGGCCACTTAAGTCGATCTCCGGAATAAATCAGGCATCTATCGGGAGGTGGGTTAAGGAGCCGTGGAATGCCACATGAGGGCTATGCCGACACCGTTATGAACGACGGACTTGGATTCCACTTGAACATACCTATTATTAAGCTCACCAAGCGCATCACTTGAGCCATCGAGGCAAGCGACGTTAGCTCAACCCCTCTAGTTGCGGAAACTGTGGATGGGGTAATGCATGAAACTAGACCGACCCCTCAGCCACGCCTGACACTTGGGTTGGCGACTCCATCTCACCTGACCCCTCGGCCGTGCCCAACGCTTGAGTTGGCGATTCTATCTCGCCCGACCCCTCGGCTGTGCTCGACACTTGGGTTGGCGACTCCATCTCACCCGACCCCTCGGCCACGCCCGATGCTTGGGTTGGAGACTCTGTCTTGTTGGAGTTGTTCCAAATTCACTTCAAGATATAGGCCAGGCTTCTGACGGAGCGAAGCGGAGGCCCGTCACCGGAGGCTTGGGCCGGAGCGTAGCGGAGTCTGAAGCCGGCCCATCAGGTCTCGCCCCTGTGCTTGGGGGTGCGGGGGGTGGAGCCCCCCGCGGTACGGTACGGTATATACACCCTTGCTAGGGTTTCGTGGAGACTTGATTCTCTTGTAAGCCGCCATAGGCGTGTAACCCAAAACTCTTGAGATAGTGAGATTGTTGCTGGCTGGTGCCCGTGGTTTTTCCCCTTCACATTGGAGGGGTTTTCCACGTTAAATCGTGTGTCTCCTCTGTGGCTTGATTCTTTACTTCATATTCCTATACGTCGTTTATAACAAGTGGTACCAGAGCTTTGGTTGCTGTTAGGGTTCATGATGACGTCGATGAAGTTCAATCTTCCGCTGCTGAACTACGACACGCGGTTCTCGCTATGGCAAGTCAAGATGCGGGGGATTCTGGCGCAGACTCATGACTATGATGAGGCGCTGGATAGTTTCGGAAAGAGGAAGGCCGAGTGAACTCCAGAAGAGATCCGCAAGGATCAGAAGGCGCTCGCCCTAATTCAGTTGCATCTTCATAATGATATTTTGTAGGAGTGTCTGAAAGAGAAAACTGCTGCAGAACTATGGCTGAAACTGGAATCGATCTGTATGTCCAAGGATCTAACCAGTAAGATGCAGATGAAGATGAAGCTGTTCACCCTGAAGATGAAGGAGGAGGATTCAGTGATGAGCCACATCGCTGAATTCAAGAAGATCGTCGCCGACCTAGTGTCGATGGAGGTGAAGTATGATGATGAGGACTTAGGTCTTTTACTGCTATGTTCTTTGCCAAATTCGTATGCAAATTTTCGTGACACCATACTTTTGAGCCGTGATGAACTAACCCTAAAGGAAGTTTATGAGGCTCTCCAGTCTAGGGAGAAGATGAGAGGCATGGTGCAGAATGACGGAACGTCGTCCTCCAAGGGCGATGCTTTGCATGTGAGAGGCAGAACTGAAAACAGATCCTCCAATGATGGCAATGATGGTAGAAAGAACTACGAAAGGAGAGGCCGTTCAAAGTCCAAGCCGCATGGTAATAAAAAGTTCTGTGTTTATTGCAAGCTGACAAATCATAATGTTGAGGATTGTAGAAAAGTACAGAATAAGGAGAAGAGGAAACAAAAGTCGGCTGGTAAGGTCTCTGTTGCTGCTGCTGCGTCTGATGATGATTCTAGAGATTGTCTGGTAGTATTTGCTGGTTGTGTTGCTGGTCATGATGAATGGATTCTTGATTCCGCATGTTCATTTCATATTTGCACTAACAGAAATTGGTTTAGCTCGTATAAGCCTGTGCAGAAAGGGGATGTTGTGCGGATGGGAGATGATAACCCGTGTGACATTGTGGGGATTGGATCAGTTCAGATCAAGACTGATGATGGCATGACACGCACGCTGAAAAACGTCAGGTATATACCAGGGATGTCCAGAAATCTTATCTCATTGAGCACGCTTGATGCAGAAGGTTACAAATATTCTGGTTCAGATGGTGTTCTGAAGGTATCAAAAGGTTCTCTTGTTTGCTTGAAAGGTGATCTTAATTCTGCAAAGTTATATGTCCTTAGAGGGTGTACCTTACCTGGTTCTGATTCCGCTGTTGCTGCTGTTACTAATGATGAACCTAGTAAAACTAACCTTTGGCATATGCGTTTGGGACATATGAGTCACCATGGTATGGCAGAATTGATGAAGAGAAACCTGCTGGATGGCTGCACTTCGAGTAAAATAAAGTTTTGTGAGCATTGTATTTTTGGGAAGCATAAAAGGGTACATTTCAACACTTCTGCTGTGCTCGACACTTGGGTTGGCGACTCCATCTCACCCGACCCCTCGGCCACGCCCGATGCTTGGGTTGGCGACTCCGTCTTGTTGGAGTTGTTCCAAATTCACTTCAAGATATAGGCCAGGCTTCTGACGGAGCGAAGCGGAGGCCCGTCACCGGAGGCTTGGGCCGGAGCGTAGCGGAGTCTAAAGCCGGCCCATCAGGTCTCGCCCCTGTGCTTGGGGGTGCGGGGGGCGGAGCCCCCCGCGGTACGGTACGGTATATACACCCTTGCTAGGGTTTCGTGGAGACTTGATTCTCTTGTAAGCCGCCATAGGCGTGTAACCCAAAACTCTTGAGATAGTGAGATTGTTGCTGGCTGGTGCCCGTGGTTTTTCCCCTTCACATTGGAGGGGTTTTCCACGTTAAATCGTGTGTCTCCTCTGTGGCTTGATTCTTTACTTCATATTCCTATACGTCGTTTATAACACGTCTCACCCGACCCCACGATCGCGCCCAACGCTTGGGTTGGTGACTCCATCTCGCCTAACCCCTCGGCCACGCCCGATGCTTGGGTTGGCGCTCCGTCTCACTCGACCCCGTAGCCGCACCCAACGCTTGGGTTGGTGCTCCGTCTCACCCGACCCCTTGGCCTCGCTCGACGCTTGGGTTGGTGACTCCATCTCGCCCGACCCCTTGGCCGCACCCGACGCTTGGGTTGGCGCTCCGTCTCACCTGACCCCTCGGCCACGCCCGACGCTTGGGTTGGTGCTCCATATCACCAAAGCCCTAAGCCATGCCCGACGCTTGGGTTGGCACTCCCTCTCGCCTAACCCCTCGTTCGCCCTCGACGCTTGGTTTGGCGCTTTATCTCACCTGACCCCTCGGCCGTGCCCTACACCTAGGATGGCGCTCCGTCTTGCCAAACCCCTCGGCCTCGCCCGATGCGTGGGTTGGCGCTCCGCCTCGCCCGACGACGACCCACGATATTACACCCACCGGATATGCTCGTAAAACAAGTGTAAACAACCCCTTCATGACTTCATAAAAGTCCCAAAAGGGTTTGGGGGCTCCTGTCGGGTTCATAAATCTAGGGTCCCCAATGGAACCACTCCTCAGCAAAAACCCGGCCTAGCAGATGGCGTAGCGACAACGTGAGCCTCCCGGGTAGGCCAATTACCTAAACAACCGGCCGAGAGAACGATCCAGTCTCCGACCGGAAGGCCTGGCCAAGGAGGGGACATAGTCTGACTTTGACCTCCTTTTTCGATCGGAAATACGTCGAACCTCTGCTTGTAGCTCTTCTCCAATCGACACGGTCGGAGCCGACGGGGAATGACCGACCGGGGAAGGCCACTCTATAGAGGCCTGGGGATCAGGAGGAGCAGATAAGATAAGGCGCTCAACTCAAACTAGAATATCGAGGACCATACCCTACACACCTGCAGGATGTTGCCACCAGGCCATACTAGATAGGCACTATGGAACCTTCCAGGTGTGTTAGAACCCAAACAGTATTGTGGGCGCCGTCATCTATCGTACCCTGCCATGCCCTATGCACCTGTAGGAAGGCACCATCAGGGCATGCCAGGCGAACACAGTAGAGCTTGCTAGACACATCTGGACATAAACAGTATTGTGGGTGCCAACAACTGTCTCGTACCCGATAGTGTGGGAAACAAGACTTGGAAGCACACATATACATTCTCTCTCTAAACTTGTAAGGCCATCCCCTTCATCTATAAAAGGGGATGCACTGTCTCCCAACAGAGGACGGTCATTCAGACTCTCTTTGGCTGGCTCTAGACAATCTAAGCATTTGAAACAGATCCACAGCTCTAGAACTCTAAAGCTATATAGAGTTCACGCTCCAATACTTAGCGCACGTTAGAGCTCCCGTCGCTCTTAGCCCTTCGGTTCAGAGTCTGACCGGGCCTTTAACACCCCCTTCTTATTCCTACTCGTTTGTAACCCCACAACAAACGTCGAGCACCTGGGCTTAGGAATAAAGTCTCCGACCGACTGAAATTGGACGTAGGGCACGTTGTCTGAACCAGTATAAATCCTGTGTCATTGAGTGCTAGGCCACATCCGATCACAATGCACGGCAAAACTACAAATATTTACTTGTTGGTCACTTTTCGCACCGACACTTTTATTCTCCTTCTGTCGGGTAAGTCTTGCTGAGTATAATCGAGTACTCAGGGTTTTATTCCCCCTGTTATAGGTGACTAGAGGATACATAGAGCTGACTCTTGTGTGTGGAAACCTCCTGGTGGGCTCAGAGAGGATTCCTTTCACACTACGACCATAGTGTTTATTTATAACCCTCATTAAAAGTTTTTAGAAGAAAAGTTTTATGATCTGTCATCATATCTGGTTTATAAATGTTCCCTATGTTAATGAATCACCATTAAGCTTTATTCCCACTGTAACTTTGATTATATGTTGTTCTCAGCTGCAAGATAAAAATGTGAACCTAAAATGTATAAACTCTTTTACATGTAAAACTGTCTTAATTCCGCTATTGCATTTAACTTGTTTAAGTACTCTAAGGTTGTAATAAAGTGATGTAAGAAATGGCTAAGAATGTTGTAAGCTTTATATCCTCATTTATGATCCTGATGAATAAATATGGATTTTTGAGTTCTCCCTCGGGGTGTGCTCGACGAAAAGACACGATTTAGTGCACTCTCTTGGGTACTCAGTGTCTAATGGAAGACAAGTACCCTTGGGAGGACATTAGATTAGACGGTTCTGCAACAACAAGCTCATTATCTATTTGTGTTTTGTATAATTTTATTATCTAGGGAGGGTCCGAGCGTCCATGTACTACTCTTCTGAGCACTTAGGGCGCCGCTAAGGCGTGTCATATTAAACTTTTCTTTTACCTTAATACAAAGACGTGCAAACCTTTTGCGTGATCGAGAAAAAAAATTATTGGCTCCGTTCGCTGGTCTGAAACTTGGCTGAAAAACACTGTTCTAGCTGAATTGTTGTGAGAGAAAAATACTGTTCCCGCTGAAAAAACAAGCCGAATATGGGGTAAGCCGAACAAGGCCATTATCTCCTCGAGTGTCTTGTGTTCACCCTGCCTCTCGAGATCGTCGGTCCTACAAGCGTCGACTACATGAGTATGCTGTAGGGCGGGGTAAGACCAAGGCCTGTGCTACAGACCGGGACAAAAGTGGCATCTGAAGAACAATAAAATTTGTATATTCTCCCTCTTAATATAAATAATAATTATAAAGTTATACTAGTAAAAAAATTTGTTGTGCAATGTTAGGGGAGGGGGCATGGTCCCTGCCAACCCCCCTTAGCTTTGCCACTGGATCTACGCCCTGGCTAGGCCACGTTTTGCCTTGTTGTGCTACGCATGAGCTATCACACTTCATTTTTCGGCTAAAGTGTGGCCGATTCTATGGGCCCCGTTTACTCATTAGATTTGACTGGTGATCGCGAGAGGTGGAATGCAAGTGGGAAAAAAGACATCGTCGTCTTGGTTGAGATGAGGAAACATGAAGCCGTCTTGTGTGAGAACAGGGGGGGGGGGGCACGCCGAAGTAAGGGGGAAGAAGATTCGGCAGGATGCCGCCGGCAAGAAGCGGCTGCTTGACGGTCTCCATAATGCGCTCGTCGCGCTTATCCAGCTCCTGACTGATCAGAGTCAGTAGTTCGTCGTCCTGGCCGGTGGGCGCTTCCACCGTGTCACTCTGGCCGGCAGGCACTCCCCCTGCGCCGCCCTGGCCGGAGCTTGGCCCGACGCCGAGCATCCTTCGCCGCCTCCTCCTCTCCGCCACCCTCGCCGTCGCCCTCGCCTTCGCTGCCCCCATCGCTGATGACAACAACGAAGCCATCGCCGCCTCCGCCGCCTTGGCCTTGGCCTCTTGCCGCCTCACATGGGGTTCTAGCAGAACCCCATAGATGTATGGCCTTGCATTTGGGTCCTTGCCGCAGCGCCTATCGTATTTGTAATAGTGGAGGACGCTATTAAACTTGGATTTGCATTCCTCTTGCCTCTTGAGGTCATTGGCCCTACGAGCGCTGATAGCCTGAGTATGCTACAGTTCATCATGGTAAGACCAAGGCCTCAGATAAAATTTTTTATTATAAAATGTTAGGGGCATATGGCCCCTGCTAGCCCCCCTTAGCTTCGCCACTGGATCTACTCCCTAGCTAGGCCACGTTTTGCCTTGTCGTGCCACGCATGAACTATCACACTTCATTTTTCTTGTAAAGTGCGGCCGATTCTATGGGCATGATTTGCCCGTTAGATTTGGCGATCAACTGTGTATCCGGGCATAGACTGTCAGAACCAAACGAACCCTTATAGTTGGGGATGAAAACTGATAGAAATTGACAGAAAAATCTCTCTTCTATTGACATAAATCAAATTCAAAAAATGTAGGATGAAAAATGAAATCGGGTGATTAGTACTGTAGGTATGAAGTGATCCGTAGAGAAATTTTAATATGTGAACATAGGTAGACAAATATAGATGGAGAGTCAAAAATTTTATGTTAGAATCACATGATCTGGTGTTTACACAACAATACACACGTGTGAAGTGATCCGTCAAATATTCACTTGCATGTCTAATGTTTTAACACGTTAACATGCATAGCGGTGATTAGTACTGTAGGTATACTAACGTAGTACAAGAGCGTGTAATTGTTGGGTATATCGCGCATAGTTTGAAAACGGTAAACATGGGTTCATCTCGGATAACAACTGCAGGATCCCACAAAAGACATGCAGAAATACCCATCTCCCGTTTCTCGTATTTTTTCCGTAAATACGAAAACAAGCAGGACAATGAAAAAAAAAAGTTGGCTACGATTACGAATCAAAGACCTGCCCATGACCACGAGTCCACCCAGGAGGAAAATCAGAAACCTGTTCCGGTTCATACGCACTCTTTGCCGGGACATGAAAGCCTCGTCAGAATCGTGTGCTTACAAATTTAGGCAATTTTATTATCAGTTTAATCCAGAAAAATAACATCAGCAGGTTCGTGACGGCATATATATGCATGTGCATATTTCTAACGAACGTTACAGCATGTAGAGATGACATAAAGATGAATACATCAAAAGCGAGTATAGTAATAACAGAGATTAGAATATACCCAGCGGAGGGTCCCATGCCGAGGGCATCGGAGACTCTATTCGCACTAGTCGACATAGTGCGTTGCTCGAAGTCGCGGACCACAATCGGTGCAGGACGATGTTCGCAGTGCAGTCCCACGAACGGATCACCAGAAAGAAGACGGATTCCAAGAGCGATCACCATCAGGAAGAAGACGTACGTGGACGAGCAGCCGCACACCCCGTGTAAGGTTCTCAGGCGGGCGAGGGTTCCGGAGGCACCTGCTCTCCCGTTACTCTGTGCGTGCAGAGATACGGGACAAAGAAGCCAGAAGGTTGCTGAGATGTGGTTTCTCCGGGATGGAGAAGCTAGAAGGCTGCGGAGTTGTGGTTTCTCTTAGGAGCGGTTGCGGAAGACAGACAGAGATCTAGACTGAAGGAGGACTGCGGATATATGGTTGCGACGGGGAGGGAGAGAGGCAGTGAAAAATCCTAAAAGACGGAGAGACAGAAGCGGAAAGGACGGTAACTGACGCAATCAGTTCGCCTCCACCATCAAAGGGAGTAACTCCTGTGATTATGTGGATTAAGTGGCAAAGACTGGCCATGCCCATCCACTCGCTCGCCACGCCACGGCCTCGGCCCGGCCCGCGCCCACGGCACGGCCCGACTGGCGGTGGCGGCGCGCGCGTGTGTGGCACGCCTATGTCCTTTTCTCAGCTTCTTAATTTAGATGAATAATATCCAACCATATAAGCTGAGTCAACGTTTAGTCAAAATCTCGTATGGTATTAAACCATACAACGCTTAATGTTACGTACTATAGAGTTTTATTTGATTTATTAAATATTATATGGACCAAGCATATATTTCCAATAATCTCCACCAAACTCTAGGGTTTGTAACAAAATAATCTCAGAACCATATTTCTTTTATATACCAGTGTTTCAATGAAGACTATTAAGTTGAACATCCATCTAGAGCAATAGTTTCACTCAGTCACAACTAAACAATGGACTAAGCCTTGAATTGCCAGTTTTGTGTGAGGTGAATGTCACTAAAGTCCTTAGCTGATACTTGGCTGCAAATGGCATCCCTCTATTTGAAGCATATAAGTCATACTCTAGTGCCTTTCATGAGTATTTTAGAGATCACCCAAATCTCATAGACTGTGACCAGCAGTCTGACTCATATAGGTGTGCTCCTCAAAAGATGTTCTGTAGGACATCTTTGCTTTAGTAAGCCACTTGGAACACATTAAGGTAAAAACCAACCTGCCTTACAGATAGGAAAGATGTGCATCAGAAATGAGTCTTGCTAAGGATCTTTTCTCATAATTTACTACTAGTTTGTTTCACCATTCTACTCCACGGGATCTCCGATCACATAGAACTGGTTACCACTATAGTAAATTTTCAAGTGGGTCTCAAACCCATGTCTTTCGATGCACTTTCTATCACATTGCGTGACGGACCCTTAGTGAATTGATCTGCCAGATTGTTAGACGTGTGAACATAGTCCAATGCTATTACTCCAGAGTTTCTTAATTTTTTGACAGATTTCAGTCATCTCTTAACATGCCTTTGTGGACCTCATGTTATCCTTAGAACTGTTAACATTCGTAATCACAGTCTGGTTATCACAGTTCATAGAAATAGCCGGTATGAGTTTTTCAACAACCGGTAAATTCATAAGGAGATCACGAAGCCACTCGGCCTCAGAGCCAGCAGTGTCTAATGCTGTGAGTTCTGCTTCCATTGTAGACTTCGTTAAGATAGTCTGCTTGCAAGACTTCTAAGAAACAGCGCCACCTCCAAGCGAAAACACATATCCACTTGTGGCATAAAGCTCATCAGTATCAGAAATTCAGTTGTCATCACAATAGCCTTCCAACACTTTTGGATGTCCGGTATAACGAATACCGTAGCTCATAGTGCCCTTTAGATAGCGCATCACTCTCTCAAGAGCACGCCAGTGATCATCTCCCGGGTTTGATACAAACCGGCTCAGTTGGCACACAATAAATGAGATGTCAGGCCTCGTTGCACTAGCAAGATACATGAGTGAACCAATGATCTGGGAATATCTCAATTGATCTCTTGCTATTCTATGATTTTTCCTCAATAGCACACTAGGGTCATAAGGTGTAGGAGCATGTGCACAGTCATTAAACCCAAAGCGAGTCAGCACCTTCTCCACATAGTTGGATTGTAACAGAGTTACTTCATCATCACCTTCTCTCCGAAGCTTGATATTAAGAATAACATCAGCCTCTCCCAAATCTTTTATCTCAAAATTATTTGTTAAGAATTCCTTCACCTCCTCAATCACTGTGAGGCTGGATCCAAAGATCAGTATGTCATCAACATATAAGCACAAAATGACTCCTTCACCTCCACCATACCGATAGTACACACATTTATCAGCTTCATTCACAACAAAGCCAACAGATGTTAAAGTTCTGTCGAACTTCTCATGCCACTGCTTAGGAGCTTGTTTCAGGCCATATAATGACTTTAATAATTTACACACCTTGCCTTCTTGACCATTTGCTACAAACTCATTTGGCTGATCCATATAGATCTCCTCCTCTAATTTTCTGTTTAGGAAAGCTGTCTTAACGTCCATTTGATGAATGATAAGACCATAAGAGGCTGCTAGGGAAAGCAAAACTCAAATTGTGGTCAATCGGGCAACTGGTGAATAAGTATCAAAGAAATCATCACCTTTCTTTTAAGTATAACCCTTGGCCACAAGCCTTGCCTTGTACCTCTCGATAGTACCATCAGGCCTAAGCTTCTTGAACACCCATTTGCACTCTATAGGCTTGCACCCATAGGGATGATCAACTATTTCCCAAGTTCCATTAGACATAACAGAATCTATCTCACTTCATACTGCTTCCTTCCATAAGTCAGCATCAGGAAAGGAATATGCCTCTTCAATGGTCGTTGGTATATCATCCACAAGGTACACAATATAGTCATCACCAAAAAACTTTGTAGTCCTCTGCCTCTAACTTTTCCTAGTGACTATAGTGTCATCCTCCTCAGGATTTTGCATATAGGGTTTCTCAATTTATTTTATTGGAGTAAAATTTTCATGCTCATGGGAAATTATAAATTCATGACCAGTCGTGCTAGGTGCATTTTTCATGGGAAACTCATTCTCAAAAAATATAGCGTCTCTAGATTCCATGATTGTATCAACAGCCATCTCAGGAACACTAGAATTTATAATTAAAAATCTATAACCCACACTGTGAATAGCATAACCAAGAAAGACATAATCAACAGTCTTTGGTCTAAGCTTTCGCTTTTTGTTTATTGGCACATTCACTTTTGCCAAACAACCCCAAGTTCATAGGTAAGAGAGATTTAATTTCTTCTTCTCCCATTTCTCGAATGGTGTAATTTCTTTGTTCTTTGTGGGCACTCTATTCAGGACATGACATGCTATCAATATAGCCTCACCCCACCATTTCTTAGATAGTCCTGCAGTCTCTAACATGGCATTAACTAAGTCAGTTAGAGTATGGTTCTTTCTCTCTACAATCCCATTGGACTGTGGTGAGTATGGTGGTGTCCTCTCATGAATAATTCCATGCACCGCGCAAAACTCAGAAAATTCATTTGAGAAATATTCTCCCCCGCGATCGGACCGCAAACGCTTGATTTTCTTCTCAAGTTGATTTTCTACCTCGGCTTTATAGACTTTAAAATAATGCAACGCTTCATCTTTAGTTTTCAATAAATACACGTAGCAAAATCTAGTACAATCATCTATAAATATCATAAAGTATCATCTACCGCATTTAGTCAATTCGCCATTCATTTCACATAAATCAGAATGAACGAGTTCTAATGGTGCCAAGTTCCTCGCTTCAGCAGCCTTGTGAGGTTTGCGTGGTTGCTTCGATTGCACACACACCTAGCACTTAGAATCTTTGACTAAGTTAAATTTTGTGATTAAATTTAGATTTGCAAGCCACATGAGACAGCCAAAATTAATATGAAAAAGTCGCGAATGCCAAATATTCGACTCATCCGAAATATTAATATTATTCACCACTTTATTACACACATCATCAAGCAAATATAAGCGGAACAAGCCTCCGCAATCATAATCTCTTTCAACAAATGTTCCATATCTCGACACAACACATTTATTGGACTCAAGCACAATTTTAAAGCCATCACGACATATTTGAGAAGCGCTAACAAGATTCTTCTTGATGGAGGAGATATGCTGCACGTTCTTTAATAGCACTGTCTTTCCCGAAGTAAACTTCAGAACGACCGTACCAGCACCAAGAACACGCGCATGCGAACTATTTCCCATCAGTAAGGCTCTAGTCCTGCCAGTCTGATAGGAAGTAAACAAAGAAACATCAGCACACACATGAATATTAGCACTGCTGTCCATCCACCACTCAGGTGAAAGACAAACTAAGAGAACAAAAGGTAAAAAATTACCATACCCAGATGTTCCTCCTCTAGTCTCGCTAATCACCATATTTGCTGATTTCTTTTCTTGCTTATATTTGCGGTCTGGGCACGCACTTGTCTAATGCTCATCACTCCCTAAACAAAGCAACCTCCACCTTTCTTGTTGTTTTTTCTTAAACTGTGCAGTTTGCTTAGGCTTTGAATTGTTGTTCTCTTACATGTTCTTCTTCTGTTTGTTATGAGATGCAAATGAGTTTTTCTTCTGCACCATATTGGCGGCGGAAGACTCAACTCCCTTTTCACGGTTGTCTTTTGCTCTCGCCCTCTCCTCAACATCAAGAGATCCAATAAGCTCAGCCACGCTAAATTCTTATCTCTTGTGTTTTAGAGAAGTAGCAAAATCCCTCCAAAAAGGTGGCAGTTTAGCGATTATACTATCGGCCACAAACTTGTCGGGCAACAAACGTTGGAAATGTTCTAGTTCCTTTGCTAGCGCCTGTATCTCATGAGCCTGTTCGACGACAGAACTATTTTCAACCATTTTGTAGTCATACAGCTGCTCCATAAGGTACAACTCACTGCTAGCATCAGAAACTCTAAACGTTGCCTCAAGAGCATCCCATAACTCTTTGCCTGATGTGCAAGATATGTAGTTTTTCTCATACTTGGGATGAAGTGCACTGATCACGGCGTCTCGAAACAGGTTATCGGCAGCCAAGAATTTTTTCTCCTCAGGAGTAAACTGTTTAGGCTTTCTCTGTGCGGCGCGATAGCAGTTTATTTGCAGTCAACCACATACCATCTTGGCATGCCATATCATAAAATTCTTGCCATCAAAATTATTTGGCTTCAAAGCAGCAGGAAAATCACTAACAAAAAATTGCCTAACATTAGGTTTTTAGATTGTTAGAAATTTAGGCAATTTTATTATCAGTTTAATCCAGAAAAATAACATCAGCAGGTTCGTGATGGCATATATGTGCATGTGTATATTTCTAACGAACGCTACAACATGCAGAGATGACATACAGATGAATACAGTAAAAGCGAGTATAGTAATCGTAGAGATTAAAATATACCCAGCTGAGGGTCCCATGCCGAGGGCATCGGAGGCTCCATTCGCACTAGTCGACATAGTGTGTTGCTCGAAGTCGCGGACCAAAGTCGGTGCAGGACGATGTTCACAGTACAATCCCACAAACGGATCACCAGGAAGAAGATGGATTCCGAGAGCGATCACCACCAGGAAGAAGGCGTACGTGAACGAGCAGTCGCGGATCGCTCCCCAAAAACCTAATCGCCACACACCCCGTGCAAGGTTCTCAGGCGGGCGAGGGTTCTGGAGGCACCTGCTCTCCCGCTACTCTGTGCGCGCAGAGGTATGGGACGAGAAAGCCAGAAGGCTGCTGAGATGTGGTTTCTCTCGGGAGCGGTTGCGGAAGACAGACGGAGATTTAGACTGAAGGAGGACTGCGGATATATGGCTGCGACGGGGAGGGAAAGAGGCAACGAAAAATTCCAGAAGACAAAGAGATGGAAGCGGAAAGGACGGTAACTAACACAATCAGTTTGTCTCCACCATCAAAGGGAGTAACTCATGTGATTATGTGGATTAAGTTAAGTGACAAAAGACTGGCCACACTCGCTCACCACGCCATGGCCTCAGCCCATGCCCACGGCGGCGGCGGCGCGTGCGCGTATGGCACGCCTATGTCCTTTTATCAGCTTCTCAATTTAGATGAATAATTTTTCTAACCATATAAGCTGAGTCAACGTTCAGTCAAAATCCCATATGATATTAAACCATACAATATTTAATGTCATGTATCATAGAATTTTATTTAATTTATTAAATATTATATGACCAAGCCTATATTATATCCAATACTCTCCTGTCTGCTTCCCAAATCCCAATCCCCAGGCTTGCAGCTTCGAGCTCCGATCCCGCCGTCGTAAACGAGCCAAACCGAAGCTTGGGCGGCCTTTTAAGGGCCTCTTTGGCAGGGCTCCGGCGGCTCCGGCTCCCGCTCCTATTCACCTGTCGGCCGCCCACGGATCGACATGGGGCTACTGTTTACCGGAGCCGTTTTTCTCTCTCCTCCTTTCCTCTCTCACAGACACCGTCAGAGTCAGAGAAGCTCGTTTTTCGGGCTCCGCGGCTCTGGTTCCCCTAGCACCTATCGGCCCGTGAACGGCCGACAGGTGCGCGAGCCAGAGCCTGCCAAAGAGGCCCTAAGGCAGGCAGGCAGGCAGGCAGGCAGTTGCTGCAGCTCCGCGCGCTCTCAGGACAGGTCAAACCTAACTCGCGCGAGTCGCGACGCCGCCCCCCTCCCCCCCACCCCAACCCCCCCCCCCCCCCCCCCCCCCCCCCCCCCCACCCCAACCGTCCGTCGGCCTCAACGCGGCGAAGCAAAACACAGATGAGCTGCTAGCTGCCCGATCCCCGTCCGCTTCCCTTGTCTTAAAATACCCCGGCGCGCAGCCCCACCGCCTGATCACAAATCGCCCACTTGGTTCGGTTACCGATTACCGATCATCAGGGCTGGCCGCCCGGGCATGGAGAAGAAGCTGCTGCTGCCGCTGGCGGTGGCGCACAAGCACGCGCACGCGCACGGAGGCGGCGCCGGGGAGCGGATGTGGGCTTTGCCGTGGCGGTGGGCCAAGACCGCCTTCTTCCTCGCGGCCATGCTCGCGTCGCTCCTGCTCGTCTGCGCGCCGCCGCTGCTCGTCGTGCTCCTCGACCTCGCGCTCCCGCCGGCGCTCCTGTCAGCGACCCTCCGCGCCGGCGGCGGCGACGGCTCTTTCGCGCCGGCGGTCGTGGCCCAGGCGCGTGCGTTCAACTTCCGCTCCTCGTTCGTCGACCTGCCCGCCGTCTCCGCGGCGCGCGCGCTGCTCATCCTCTGTTAGTATCTATCTATCCCGTCCACTCCAGATCGGCTTTCTAAATTCGAATTCCTCCGTGAGCTTAGCTGAACTGACCGCTTCTCGTGTCGTGGCACTACCTATGGCAGGCGCGTACGTGGTGTGCGGCGGACGTGGCGCGTACCTAGGGGTGGTGGTGGCGTGCGCGGCCGGGTCCGTGTCCTACGTGCTCGCCAAGGCCGCGGCCGTGCTGCCGCGCCGCGCCGCGCCGCTGCAGGCGGGTGGCGACGCTCGAGCCGTGGCCGGCCCGGAGGCCATGCTCCTGCTCTCCCTGGCGCTCGCCGCCGCGCACCTCGCCGCGGCGTACCGGACCAGCTGCCGCGAGCGCCGGCGAATGCTCGTCTACAGGATCGACGTCGAAGGCGCCGTGAGTACCATGGCAACGCAACCAATTCTCCATCCGCCTTAAGCTTCCGTGCTGCGAATTGCACGCGCTTCTCTGCTGATGAAATCTTCACGTCTGCGCAACGCAAATACGCAATACTCGAATAACTTTTCTTTCTTTTTTTTTTACTTGAGATAGAAAAAACTTTCTTCGCGCGTAGTTAGTTGCCTAGTTGCAGTGCAGGCTCGCAGCACATGACCTTGTGCATAGTGGGTGCCATGATTATTCTCACGAATAATCCAGGCATTTTGTTGGGTACATCGACACCCTGGTTTAGGTTGAAAGTTTTTTTTTTAACATGATGAATAGTACCACTTTTGTCTTATTTGGTAAATATTGTCCAATCGTGGACCAACTAGGCTCAAAAGATTCATCTCGTGATTTCCAACTAAACTGTGTAATTAGTTATTTTTTTACTTATATTTAATACTCCATGCAAGCGGCTAAAAATTGATATGATGGAGAGAGAGTGAAAAAACTTAGAATTTGAAGGTGATCTAAACAAGGCCCCAGTCGCCTCTGCTTTCGGTGACAGATTCTCGGTGCATAGTCATTAACGCGTTCCATAGTCTAGGCACAGAGGTTAAGACAGCCTAGTTGCATCTTGCCAGACTAGATAGTATCTACTGCATCTGCAACCACCTTATTAATAAACTATATGATTATTATTGTCGGTAAAGTTTACCTCTTATCACATCGGATGTTTTATCACATCGGATGTTTGACATATAAATAGAGTATTAAATAGACTAATTACGAAACTAAATGCACAGATATAGACTAATTTACGAGACAAAAATTTTAAGCCTAATTAGTCTATGATTTGACAATGTGGTGTTATCGTAAACATATGCTAATGATGGATTAATTATGCTTAATTAATTCATCTCGCGGAGTACTGACGGAATCTGTAATTTGTTTTTTTATTAATATGCGAATACCTATGCGACACCTCATGTGACATCCGATGTGACACCTCTTAAACTTTAGTCCCTGCATCCAAACACCCCCTTAGTCTAATTGGGCATCCAAATAAAAGGAACAAATATAGAATTTGGGTTTTTTTTGCTGATGAGGAAAGTTAAGAGCTTTTGTTTTACTGAACTAGTTAACTTTCTATATGCAGGTGAGGTTAAAAGGAGGCCATCAAACACCCAAAGGGCTGAAGCAGTGTAGCGTCTGACACCCTGTTCTTCCCATCATCATCACCATTAGCATCCACCACATCACCATACACGTACGTAGGAAGATTAATTTCCTTTAGGAAAAATTTTTGGTTGAGTTCGTCTTCGTCATGTGTTGTTACCCGTGTAACTACTGTCACTGCTGCAAAGTGAACATACTGTAAATACGAAACGGTCATATGCTTTGTTATTATACACCCGGCCTCCTGCGATGCAGATTGCAGATGCAGGACGAGCCGCGTTCGACGTCCGGTTTCTTCGTGCTATCTTTTGTGTCCATACATACAAACATACATACATACAAAAAACTGCAGTTGCAGCTTTATATGTCCTTCTGGAAAACCAGACTTGTTCAGTAGCTGCAAATAAAACCATGCTGGACTGGAAGGGAATTTCCATGCTGTACCAACCGGTTCAGAGAAATTTCGTTTTCAGTTTTCAGTTTTGCACTGAAGAATTTTCGCTTTTCAAAAGGAGACACGGCTCGGGTCAATGGCGTTCCACCGCCTCCTCCTAACGTTTCAGACCGAGCTACTTCAGGACAAAAATTAGAGGAGACATCTGATTCTCAAACCAGAAACCTTCCGGTTCTTCTTGACGCCAGAGAAGTCGTGTTTTTCGTCAGGCTTGCCGTCTGTGCGTTTAGCAAGTCTCTGAAAAGTGAAAACGGATACAGAGATACCAGTTTGGAAGCGACACTTCACACCGTCGAAGACACCGTTCAGAGACGGCAGCAGCAGCGGTCTGTGTAAAATCTGCAGGTCGGGGTGCAAAGAGTAGCGCGTACCCGAGAGCCGAAAAAACTCGCGTCAGTTGACGTGAACAGAGTCCTGTTACTGAGAGACCAGAGCACGCCCAGCGATGGTTGGGCGCTTGTCGTTTTTTTAGGTCGTGCTGCCTAGTGCCTACAAGGCTACGAAGATAATGGAGCGCTCGTTCGGCAAAAGTACAAGTGATGACTGATGAATGGAAGTGCTCTGAAGGTGGGGTGACAGCAAAAATAAGCTGATGTAAGTTTAATGCTAAAACACCTACGCAGGACTCGTCGTGGAGCATCGAGTGCATGTTTGGTTCGCGGCCATAGATTGATGAATGCATGGGCCACGAAATTGTGCCAAAACCGTATACACTTGTGCAACTAAAAAAGCTCGAAAATAAAAGGCTTTACAGTAGACATGACCCAAACAGATGCCCTCACGAAGAATTTTGAGTCATGCAATTTGTAACGCTGAAACTCCCATTTGGCCATACTTCCACTCTGTTTGCTTTTTCTTCTGAAGAAGTATCCAGTTTGTTTGCTGGAAAACCTTGATGGAACATACTATAACAGGAGAATCGTCCTGTCGAAACGTTCGACGATGTGTGTGTGCGTGCGCGCGCATTAGGAAAAGGTCCATTTAGCTTCCTCGACTATCAACATTGTTTAATTTTTCTCTTACTAGATAAATACTGGTGCGTTGCACGGAAACATAACAATAATATGGTATTTTAAGTATGAGCGTGTGCTGTATTTTTTTTAAAAAAAATAGTATGAACGTGTTACAAAAAAAGCAATTTTCTAATGTGATGTTCAGATCATCAATATTACAAACTTAATTTTGTGAATAGCTATAACTAATAGGGGCAATTATGTTTTAATTGTATCCTTCGGCACACCTATATGCCACACATTCTTGATAGCGTCCTAAGGGTACTGACTCGGTAAGCACCATCGGTAAAGTAGTTCATGGAATTCTCCTTAATGTGTTGGTAGTATCCTGCATATAAACTTTTTGATAATATTTTAAGCTACAATTTTATTGACCATATATGGAGAAAAATATGTATTGCTGAGAGAAATTACCTCTTTTACGGAGTTAGAACCTCTTTATAGATGATATTCTTTGTGAATATATCCTCTATCAGTTTCTTCTTCCTCTTCCCCTTGCAAAGGGAACATTTCATCGTCACACGGGCATAAGGGTATGCGAGGCCAAAAAAACTCGCTTTCCAGCGTGCTGTCCCAACACAATTTCTGCCTATGGTATTCTTTTAGAATCCTCATATGATAAGCCTGGTACCATTGCAAAGTCCGTTCGCAGGGTCAATGTTCCTAAGCAATATGACTGGGCATCCAATCTTTAGCTTTAGCACATGTGGTGGTAGACCTTTTGTTGTCAAAGTGTTAAGAAATTCCTCGGGATAGTAGTTTTGCGGATCGTCCATCGCACAGTCGAAGCGACCATCTGATCCCCTTCAAAACGACCTATCATCTTCATGTTAATCATATCGACCTATTCGTTCCATGTAGATAATATCGCTCGAGAGGTAATGTAGTCTTTGTTTGGCATATTTGCATTGAGCCTAGGGAATATGCAATCAATCGGTGTATCAAGATCGCTATCTTTCCTAGTGTACGGAGCGCATATATCAGGAGGAAGGCGAACTTCTTCATCATCATTGGCCTCCTCAGAGCCTCCATCGATGTGTAACAAGTATTCTACAAACCACGGGTTGCTTTTTGCCCTCATGTTGCGCACCAGTTTTAGATGTCACATGGAATCCCAAAGATACGACATCCGCAACGAGGCATCGACTATCTGAGACCTTGACCCTCTTCGAACAACGGGAAGAACTTGTTTGAAATCTCCACCAAACATGACAGTTTTGCCCCCAAACGGCAGCTTAGGTCGGTCCATTATATCACGGAGGCTATTGTCTAGCGCTTCGACACCCTGCCTCTTTGTCATGGTAGCCTCATCCCAAATAATGAGAGATGCAATTCGAAGCAGCTTGGCAGTACCACTCTGTTTTGTGAAGTTGCAAAAGGCCTCGTTATCGATGGTGAGGGGAATCTTGAATCTTGAGTGGGCGGTTCTACCACCAGGCATTATTGAGGCTGCAACACTAGACATAGTTGTTGCCACAATAATCTTATTCTGACCGCGTATAGTATCGAGCAGGGCCTTATACAGATAAGTCTTCCCGGTGCCCCTAGGTCCATCCGCAAAGAACAGACCACCATCTTCGGTATCAACAACAGACATAATCTCATTGTAGGCAGCCCGTTGCTCCTCATTAAGGGTGTCTGATAGAGTTATGTCATAGCATTGACCTCAATGCTAGCCTCCACAAAAAATCTCCCTGGGAATGTCGCTAGAGGCGTCCTATGTGTCATTAAAATCAGGAAGTGGGTACATCTTTATATTCTTCTGCATTGACTGTAGCAATTTCCAAATATTTATGAGGACCATCTAGTCTACCATGAAGTTGGATTGATTGTTGCGCTTATAGTCCTTCGACATTGCCCCCTTGTGTTTCTCCCAGATTCTGAATACATCACTTGGTTCATAGAACACCAATAACTTTGCAAAGAGCCTTCTCGATGCATATGGCATCATCCACTTAGTAGCCTCAGCAAGGCTCTCGTCCAGCGTGTTGTCTGCTTCGATCAAGCTCCTTTCTGCAGCTTCACGGAAGGTCGATAGGATTACACCATCAATGGTCCTAAGATCATTGAAGGAGGTTACACTAGGAACATTGTTCAGAAGAACCCTAAGATAGTAATGCTCCCCCTCAGCTGGATTGGCAGAGATGATTCTTTCAATTTGTTGTAGAAATTTATCTTGTACCCTCCTCTGCCAACTTTTGACCTATGCGTACCACCTATACAACTTGGGGAAGTCCCTGTACAAGATACCTCAGGCTCTTTCATTTGTCCTATTCATCTCAAAGTACGCTGTAAGCATCGACTTTTTAACGCTCGGACGATTAAGCATTCGTTGAACACCCTCATGCCTGTGAAATGACACCATGTGCATGTCTGTAGGATGGAGCTGTAAGGGCAAAACAGAAGGCGACCACTCGCTCAAATCAAAATTGTATATCCTCCACAAGGCTTCTAGAGGGGTTACCCATCTAGCATCTCTGTACTACTTGATCTCATTGATGTTCCCTTCATGATCCTCCTTGTCAGCCTTTCTCACAACCACAGATGCCTGGTCATGACCCTTGTATGTATACTTGAATAGGTACTTGACTGCCTTAATGCTCCCACATGCCTCAACATTTGATGTGGTAGTTGAACAGATGGAGGAGATATGGGCTGTAAGGCACGACCCATCTGTTGTCAAGCTCGTGTCCACGGACCTTTTCTTTTCGACCATCTTCACGCCATTTATAAACTGGGTATGAATCCTTGCCCTATACTGTGGCATCACAAAAAGGTCTGGGGTAACGGTTCTTGCAGGAATCACGACCCTTTTGTGCATGGGTAGTTGCGATTAAGCGCTCCGCAAGTGCCATGCATCATACGCTTCATAACCATCTTGTATAATTCTGGGTACTTCTTCTTGTTTGGGAGCTCAGCTGTGGACAGGTATATCTCCAAGTAGGGTCGACCGACAATACCCTGGTGCCTTGAGCCCACCTGCCAGCCTGAACTGCTGATGCTTCACTTTAAAACGCTGGTTTGACACTTCCTCTCATCTTCTTGGTACATGTATGATACTTTGATATATTCTTATGCAGCAGGTGCTCTCGTGGGCGACTGGTTACTAGAGCTTGCTCTTAGTCCAGAGACCTAGGTTCGAGCCCTGCATCCTCTTAATAAAAAAACCGGGGGTGTGGTCTGCTCCTTCCCATCAAGATATATTCTTATGCAATCTAAAATGAACCAAGACCACACTTTGATTAAATTTTTAAAAAGTGACATGTTTATGACATTTTGAGATAGAAGCTTGCCTAAAGATTGTTCCATATACATATACTTATGCTTGTGGGAAAATATGTTCGTAGGACAATCATATTGACTAAGTTGTTGTGGAGTGTGATATAGTTCTAGCTTAAAAATCCTACCTTTTCTATTCGAGGTACTTGGAGATTTGTTTTTGATAAAAATATCATAAAACCATAGTGTCACATACTCCTTAATGGTGAGAATTTCCTACCAGAGCTAAATATGACATTTTACATGTTTTAAACCTTTCACCTATGCTCTTGTATTTTTGTTGAGTTTAGTCAAACCTTGTGACCCTTGTTGAGAAATTTATCATGCTTCCAAGATCAAGATCACATACACGCCACTAAAATATGCACTATTTCTACACTGAGAGTATGCGCAAAAACTTGCTTTCCATTTAGATCCACAAAAAATGTTCTACTTCTACACTGGGAGTAGGCAAAAACATGCTTGTTAGGTTTTACCAAATATATGCTCTATGTTCTAAAAAGGTAGTGATCTCTCTCTAAATGTATGGTTTAGTAGAAGAGACATGGGCAATGCAAAAATATGAGAAAAAGAAAAGAAAAAAATCATGGACACATGAAGGTCCAAAGTATTGAAATAAGAAACTAAATATATGAGCACATGAAGGCTCATGTTAGTTAAAAAGGAAAAAAAAGAGAAGAAAGATAGCCATATCTCAAAATAATAAATCATAGAGAGAGATCATAACTACAAAAGGAGTATATATCCAACATATATATGTCCACACACATGCACATCTTGATCTAAGAGTATGACATTTTTCTCGTTGGATCCTTGTTTTGACTTTACAATAAACACATTGCAAGTATGCGATCATGTTTATCCCTACCTGAGCTCCACATAAACTTTTTATAAGTAGGATGAAACAAAAAGAAGGCAAAACTATGCTATGCCTTGGTAAGGAATCATACACCATTGATCGATTTGAGAGTACCATTTTAGAAGTATAAGTGAACTATGCATTTCTTGTGAAAACTTTAAAAACTTCAAGTTACTGAGATGTGAATTTGGAAAGATGACTTTGTTTCGAGAGTTGTTTCACTTTTCAACCACTAAAGGATATATGTTAGCTAATGCCACATATCCCACATGTGTAAGGAATGCTTTGGAATAGTCTTTATGTTAGCTGTATATCTTAAGATGTTATGCTCACGATTACTATTATCTTTAATCTTTACTCGAGGACGAGCAAAGAACAAGTGTGGGGGAACTTGTTGATGGTCATTAACATCAATAATAAACTGTCAATATGACCTACATTTATTCTTAAAATCAATCACCAACATAGGTGTAGTGGTTTAAACTAAGTATTTCCATGACTTTTGATGATTTTGTGAATGCAGGAGGGTTTATCCAGAAAACGGACCAAGTGGGACAAAACTACATGTCATATATGACTCACATGTCATATATGGGGGGTCATAAATAGGTTGGCCGACCTATATATGACTAGCACCACGTTTCCATTTGACTCTATGACACATGGGACACCTGCTAGAAGATAGAGGATGGCCTAGGGACCCAAAAGTGGGGTCAACCGACCCACATGGACCTATCAATCGGCGCCAGGGATCTTTCATCGCCTCTAAGGATTAATCTCCACCATTTATTAAGGTCGGTTCGAATGGAGAGTCGAGATGAAGTCGTGCCACGGTCCATGGGCCCACCGGGAGGCTGGTGCCCCCTCTAAAAGGACCTCCAGACCCCCTCCAGGAAGGTATTCATCGAGAATCCAATACACACTAGGAGGAATAACTCCAAAGTTTTCCAATGAAGTAGATAGTAGCTCGGGAGTTAGGGTCGAGTTGGGCTTTTGCTCAGGTTCCGAGCCCAACCCCAACGAACATCATAGAAACGTTGTTAGAGCTTTCCAGGGAGTGTCTCAGCTTAGAAACCTATTATTAAAGGATAAAAGTCTGTATTGAACTATGATTTGAATTCCTTTCTTATTAGTTTCCAAGTGAAAAATGTTCATTGCCTTGATTAGAGGCTTTAAACCTTTTAGAAGCGAGCATTTCCGCTGCTTCTATTTTTCTTAAAGCTAATGAGCCGAATGGAAGAGACTCACTTATTCTAACCCCAATGAACATCATAAAAACGTTGTTAGAGCTTTCCAGGGAGTGTCTCAGCTTAGTAACCTCTTTTTCTAGCTCAGCAACATTTTTTTAGGGAAGAACTTTTGACTGACTATTTGATCCCTGATACATCTGATTCGAGTAGGGCAACTTTAATGTCAGCTGTAGTCACACTCTACAGTATGTGATTAATCACACAATTAGTTCATAGAGATGGAAATCTGAAAATAAAATAAACTACTAGTAAAGTAAAAACAAACATTATGATGTGGTTCTTTCTTGAGGACATCGGAAAACTCTTGACACATCTTTCTCATACCTGTCATTACCTCCTATAAAATGGAAAGTGAAGAAGACATCGGTTTAGTTAAAAAATTCAACAATCAACTATGCAAGTGGTTTTAGCATATCGGAATGAGGGAGTCTCCAGCCAGGGCAGCATATATTATACAATATATATGGGCCCTTTGAGGGCGGAAGCATTTTTTTCTCACAAAGGCCCATTGATCCTGTCTAAACAGGAGACAATTTTATTCATAATTAATTACAAAATGTATATCTACAACTTGCAGATGAACCGTCCACATGGCATGCGATGACTCGCTCGCTCGCTTGCCCCGACGCGCGCTCGCTCGCACCTGCGTGGTGGACCCAGATGCGCGCTAGCTCGCACCAATCATGCTCCATCCCCTCCCGCGAACCCAATCCATAAACGCCTCCTATCCCATAATCCCACGCTGCCTCCCCCTCACCCATGCCGCTGGTCGCCCACGCCTCCCTCCCTGCCACGAAGCCGCTCGTCGCGGTCACGCCGTCGAGCTCACCATTCGTACCGTCATCCTCGCCCATGCCTGATCTCGTCATGTGTGCCATCGTCCTCGCCCATCCCCATCGGCCACCACTAGCCTACATGACAGGTCATACTCTGCTCGGAGCTCACACGTCTGCATTCTACCCGGTTAGGGTACGATGACCAGATCCACGTGTCCGCGTTCGATACAAAGTCCTTGGAGCTCATCCGTCCATGTCCGACTACTGAGGTTCAATGAAAAAATTATGACCCTGATACAACGTACGGACATATATCTAGTTTGTCGAAAGGTACCAGACAGCCATATAAAGATACATTATTCAGGTCGAGTATTTAATCTTGAGAGAAGTATTCTCTCAGGTAACTGTAAACCATATCATTGATTTTGTTTTTTGACAAATTCCTTAGCACTGATTAAGTTCAACTGTTCTTATTCCATAGGTATTTTGATGACATTTTGGGTCAGGTACACACTAATTAGCATATTGTTGAACGACTTCGATTCCACCTATATCGGTTGTAATTGGGTATGTGTTTTTCATTGCATTTGTCTCTATCATCCTCTAGGAGCACATAATTGATTTTGAGCCAAGACAATTATTAAAAAAACATTTAAAAGAAGTTTGATATATTTTGCATATGTTCAAGACCATGATCAGCAAAAAATAATTTGCCATTAGCATATTGTAAGATAGATAGACCCTCATCTACTAAATGCGGTCCCACCCACAAACCGGTAATATTCTCTTTTGCTCCCGCCATATTAGTAATTAAGTTGTATAAAATTAAAAAATGGATCACCATGCCTAAGGCATTTTGTGTGTGGGAAAGAAGTCTCCAACATTACCATTTATCTTGACACCCACACACCCTTTTCAAAAATTAATAATGGAGGAACTAGAATTGTCAACATATTGTTGACGGTAGTTAATAACCATTATAAACCGTCAATATAACATACATAAGAGCATAAATATAATCACCAATGAAGGTCTAGGGTTCAAACTAACAAATTCCATGAGTTTTAGTGAATCTGTATTTTCTACAGGGTTTATCCAAAAAACCATCAAGTTGGAACAAGATGTCAGATTTAATTACGATTATCTGCAGCGAAACGGACACCAGAAGGTTCTAGAAGACTCGAGAGGACTCCACACCGAAGCGAAGCGTGAGACACCACCCAATTGTTATGTAAGCCGGCCGGACCCTGGGGCCACCTATCAGTCCCCCGTTGTTATGTCGGTTCTCCATCGCCTCCTAGGCTGCATCTACACCGTCCTTTAAGACGGTTTGATCCAAGGGCTCACGTTGGATGCTCCAGTCTATATATACCAGCCCCTGCCACCCCCTAGGAATAACCCTAGTCATCAAGTCATTTGAGAAGACAAAAACTCTAATCATCCTCAGAGTTCCACCATATTCTAGGGCATAGCTAGTTAGGCTAGGTGTAGAGGGAGGCAAGCAGGCTTCGCTTGGATTTCCAATCTTATCAAGAGCATGGTTTGGTATAATCTTTGTACCCCTCTCTTTTGTACCTCTATTATTTTTATATGCTAGTTACAATTGTTATGACAATACTAGTATTTATCTTATTCATGTTCTTCATTATAATGTTCAACGTCAACTTTGATTATATACTTAGTATAGCTAGTTTATAATTATGTTTATGCATAAGTTCGTATAGCGCCCACTCAAAAGTACACGGGGTGGGTGGTCGACATTATGTAAGCGAGGTGCTTATATGTTGTTTACCTTTGGATACACCCTATATTCTAGGTTATGTGGTAGATTATAGATGTGACACTCCCGTTGAGTCCTTTATAGTCCACTCCCCGAATATAGGTACAAGTAGGGTCTGATTACGAAGGAAGAACAAGCTCTGTTCTTAATCTTTCTTAGTAATATCCCTTATGTGTAGATATAAAGATAACCTTAGTCATGACTACTAGGTGTAATTGCACTAATCAATGTATGCTTTGACTTATAATTAAGAATGACTTAGGAATTATTCCTCTAATATTCTATCTGACCATGCTAATGCCATAGAAAGGAGTACTCTGAGTGATTTATTATTATTGATGACCAATACTTATCATATATATATATATATATATATATATATATATATATATATATATATATATATATATATATATATATATATATATATATATATCTTATGACTTACCCCTGTTATGAGTAGAATATTGGTTATGATTTACTTCTCCATTAATATTATAAGTTATCAATATATGTCCATGCTAGACCATTCCTGTGGTAAAAATATAAATAACGATACCTGAAATACTTCCGGGTGAAGTGCTACAATGGTATAATTATTTGTGCGCTTGCAGATTCCTTTCATATAAATATATATTCATATCTATTCTTTCTAGTCACATAAATTAATAAATAACTACTTAGTATTATTCTAGTAGTAATGCTATGTAGTACCAACAAGCATCTCGGGCACCATCACTAGGGATGACAACCTAGTACAAGTAATGCCAAGAGATGTAGGTATATTATAGGTGGCTATTTGTAATACCTCTGGTGTTACGAGCTTGCTTAGCACCTAAGTTAAGGGCTAAGAGAAATTAGTAAAACAAGTTCTCGAGTTTTAAAAATTTAAAACACACATGAAATGATAAACGAACCCTGCGCGACTCACTTTTATGGTTGAGAGAAATCAAATAAATATCTAAGTTAATTTACTCAGTGTGTAAATGTGCTAATGAAAATCCTAACAAGAAGAATAAAATATGTAGTTTTAATTGTTTGGTATGAAAAATAATTTCTATAAACACAAATAAAATGTAACTTGTGTATAGTGCTTATGTAAAGATGATGAGCAAGTGGTGTGGGTGAAAATGCAACTTTAATTTTTGGAAAATAAATATGTTAACTAATGTTCTTGGGACCTCCAAAAATCAAATTGGGAATTAAAATCAACCTTTTTGTTAAGTCGGCAAAGATATGAACTTATATTAAAGTACTATTTTTGGCAAGTTATATTGAGCAAAGTAATTAAATAGTGCTTAAATATTTTGTTCCTATGGTTCAGTATAAAGTACGCACTATTGCATGGAGTACTTGTTGGTTGAAGTTAATCAAGATTATACCTTTTAAAAATTGTGGCAAAAGTATTCATGGTTGTTAAGTTCAAACTGAACTCTTGTCTTTTCTAAATTTAAAAGAGTAGTAGACAATGCCATTTTGGCGTTTAAATTCTAACTAAAATATTTAAACACTAGTTTCATATTCTTATATTGTTGGTTGCATCTAAGTAAGCTCTTGGGCATGGGGTAGGTCGTAGTTGCGTTGGGTGTCGCGTTGCTCCCTTAAAAATTCCCCAAACTTCGTTAGAACGTGTTGTAACCATGTTGTTGACGCTCTGTTCATGAACTAGCATTCTGCGCGATGAGCTCATGTTGGCATCCTTCTATCCCCCTCTCTGGTTGCTCTCTAGCCATGGCGATCGCTTTGCTAGGTCACTGGTAATGTTGACTTTAGGATAGGGGAATTAGTTGTGCCTCAATTGTGATGTTAGTAGCTTTTGCTTTGCTTTAAAATGCGTGCACATCACCAATAGCAGTCGCTCGTTCTGAGTTCATGGTCACCACAGGCACAACGCTGTTGGCGTCGGGCTCATGTCATGACCGAGCTACGGTCGCTGTCTAGCTCGTGCGCTAGGCCGATGCCCCACTGCGCCCTGGCCTTACGTTGTCTGACCCAGCTGGCTGCAGTCTGGTCCCATTACCATGGTGTGCGCGCACCAACATCCAGCTGCTGAGCTACATGCATCGTCGAGACAGAGCTACAACTGTTGCCTCCTTGCCATCATGGTGCTCACCTCGCCCTTCATTTTACCTACCACGTCGAGTCTCTGAGAATGTGCCGCTGCCCGCCGCGTCTAGGTCGACAACCTCGGTCACAATGGCAATGGGATACCTCCCTGCCTTACTTGCCCTAGCTTGCCGACGCTAGGGAACCCTGCTTGGGTCTGGCCATGCCATTCTGAGCGCTTTGTGCCAAGCCTCGAGGTCTCATCATCCGTATGCATAGGCTCGTACTGCTTCCACCATCAAGTGGAGCCACCCATCTTAACTTGCTCGGGTTCACTCATGTGCCCTCTCCATGACCGCACAGTGTGCTGAGCCTCCGCTCCTCCTTTCCTCCTAGCATCAGCGGCTTCACCGTATAATTCCTCGCTCTAATGGGTAGCTTAGGAAGTAGGCTATCTGTCTCTTCCCCCTCAAGCTCGGTCATTGCCCTACCGACCGGTAATTTGGCCTTTTGCTCATCGCCGGCCATGGACGCCACCGAATCGGTAGGTTGGAAGGTAAGGCATGTAGGAGTGGTAGCAGTTTGATTGCTCGTAACCCTAAGCTCGCCTTGACTCCCTCCATCTGGTGCTCGTTCCATTTTGCCCATGGTGCTCATCGTCGGTGGGGTGACGCACCTATGTCCATCACAGAGCTTCGCTGCCCCGCTCGGTCACATATGGCTAGCCCTATTTGGACCGCCTCTGACCAAACCATCACCATGGGCAAGCTTGCTTTAAGCTCCTCATGCTCACTCGCTCATGCATTAGTCCTCTAGCGGCTCTAGCTCGTCGGAACTAGCATGCCACCGCCGTGGATAGGCGCTCGCCGGTGCAGCTTGTGTCGGTGCATCTCTAAGCCCCTAACCGCCACCCATCCTTGCGTGTTTAGCCATAGATGGTAGTCGGCCTCTTACTTCGGTCGTAGCAAGTCTGGTTTGCCTGGCGTAGCCACCTTAGGCCATCGGCCGCCACGCCGGTGTGCGCGGGGATCCTAGGGATCTCCCTGTGGTAAAGGTAAAAACATTCGAGGGTTTGGTTGCAAGGTTGCTGACGGTAGGAATAGTGCACATAGTAGTCGCATTAATCTCTGAAAGCTCAGGGGCTTTTCTGCAAAGTCGCCGCCACGCGCGGGCCTCCCGGCCTTGGGTCATGTTGGGCCATCGCGACCCGCACGAGGCCACGCCCACGTTGGGCTACCGGGCCAGAATGGGTTGCTGCAGGCCCTTTTTCTTTTTCTAAGCATTTTCTAATTTAGTTTCAAAGGCAAACTTGTAAATGCAATATAAATTTGTGTATTTGACCAAAAATTGTAAAACTAATTTTATTAGGTTCCTAAAATTGTGATCTATCTACCAATATATTTTGTTCACATAGTTTTATAATATTTTCAGGAGTTATCTAATTAATTTGAGATACTTAATATTGTAAAATATAAACTTGTAGGAATTATTGTGATAAATAGGTGATATTGTTGGCTATAAAACTTTCATAGTAAATTCTTAACATTATTAGGGGCTCACTATAATTTTTGTAGCTCCATAAGGATTAGTTGCTAAGGTTGCTAAATGAGCCCTAGTTTGAATATATATATATATATATATATATATATATATATATATGTGTGTGTGTGTGTGTGTGTGTGTGTGTGTGTGTGTGTGTGTGTGTGTGTGTGTGTGTGCGCCGAAACACCTCGGGATGGTAGAACGAAAACATTTGTTGGGAAATAACGTCTTATTCGGCAACATGGATACGTAGCCTAGTGCGTTAGCCGTTAAAGCTAGCTCGTTAGTGTGAGAGGCGTAATCATATTCTTAGAGTTGCAGTTGTCGTTCGTTAATTACATTTTCTACATTGCGTCTACATATATCATAATAGGGACAACGATGGGTCATGGAGTCTATCGGAAAAGCAGAAAAGATGGAGCCTCGGTGATCGTGTTGCCCCGATGGAATGCTAATCCTTGGTTATATCTTGCCCAGGCAAGCCCCGATGCATAACCCCTATTATTCTACACTTTATTTTATGCTTGTGCATTAAGTTTTGAGGAGTTGAATGAAACCTACTTATATATATATATATATATATATTCTTATCCTATGAGTCCTACTAGTATGTCAGGATCATGTAGATTGCTATGCCATAGGATCCGATAGAAGTTGAGTGATTACCTGTCACCCATGAGAGATAGGAAAGATATTATTGTTGTTATTATATTACTATCGCATGGAATATGCGTGGAGGATAATTGGAGACCGAGCGGAATTGTACTTTGGATCTGGACTTGGTTAGTGATGAGGACATGGCACCTTCGGATACGAACAATGATTATAAGGTGCGCTCGTTCCTACATTTGCATAGTGGCTTTGGTTATAATTTACTTGGTTCCACATGTACATGTCACTATTTGATTGTAGGTTCAAATGTGTTTCATAATGGAAGTTCATCAAAGTTGAACTTTTGGTTCGTCGGTAGCCCGACAATGCCTCATTGGGAAGGCCATAACTCATCCATCCGGAGTGCGATCGAGGTCAATGAGCACTTGATGGAAAGCTTGTTTGATAAGCTTTCAAATAGATCTGGTTCCATCTCAATATAACGACAGCAAGGCCTCCAAATCACCATTATATTCTATCGCTGTTTCTGCTGGGAGCTACACTGTCGTTATGGGCTTGTTATTCATCCTTGGAACCATAGCCCAAGTGGGAGCACACCCCAAGGACTTGGAGAACCCACCAAGAAAGCCCTTGGATGTCCTCCTCCTTGGCCACCACCTTAGGAGGCCAGCAAGGACGTCCAAGCCAAGCCAGAGGCCCAGTCCAATCCGAGTTCGAGTCTGCCTCGGCCGTCAGGACCAGTCTGCAATAAAACGGATGCCCAGGACGCATCCGAACTCCGTTTTTGATGATCCACATATGGATGGAAAGATAATTGAATAAGGAAACCAATGAAAGTGGTCCCACATCAAAATTCCATCAGAATCAATAGGAATTGTCGAAACAATTTGACATCCAGAATCTGTCATAGCGCTGCGTCGTCGTCTTTTGGGCTGTTGGGCCTTGTAACGTGTTGGGACACCTTTAGGACATGAAGAGGGATCCTTGGACGTCCCTTAGGCTATATAATCAGTAGCCACCACCTACATTAGGTTTTGGGTTTTATTTTAGATCAATCTGTCATTGAACAGTCGCCGTTATCGGTTTGCAAGACCCCAACTTCGAGTGCTTAATCATTCATCTGCAATTGTCACTTTAATTGAGTTGCTTTTTATCTTGTTCTTGCTTGTGTTCTTCGATTCGCAGCAGAGATTAGCCTTCTTGGCGAGGTCAACTGGATTGTGACACGGTTGATAACCAGAGGAGACGTGGTGCTAAGGTTGCAGGGTTTGTGTCTTTGTGATCTGAAGCCGGATCGGTGTGTTGCTCTTCGAACAAATCGTTGTTTATCTTGAACCTGATGGAAGATTGGGACCCCCATCTACATTAAGTGGTATCAGAGCTAAGGTATACCGTTAGGTTCACTTTTATTCCCTAGTTTGAGAGTTTCGCATTCGTCCTATAGTCCAGTGCCATACTTTTATTTCCTATCCTAGAACCTTCCGCGCCATAGCCTTTGCATATTTCAGTTTCAGATTCCGTTGTTGAGTTTGTGTCCTAGGTCAAAGTCTTGTTGCTGGTTTAGATTGTGTTCTTTTCTAGTTTGTGTTGATCCCTCCACCCGCCGCTATTCCGTATCACCATCGGTTTGCATCTTGTGTCCACTAAAACCCTTATTCGAGCAGTTTCCTTAAAACAGTCATAACTTTTGCATCCGAACTCGAAACGGGGAAAATTTTATATCTACAGAGAACGCCAGAAAATTTTAGATCTATTTCATCCCAGCATGGCTGGGTTCGTAAAAATTAGATTTGCGAAATTCGATTAGGAAAATTGAGTTTCTGGGCCCACAAGTTTTGGTATGCTTTTTAGAGCACAGTCCTAATTTTCTATAGGCCACATCTTTTATTCAATTGAGCTCAAATTTTTTGTGGTTTATTCTTATGTGCTCCTTGCTGAGAAAAAATATCAAAAGAGCAAAAGCAAGAAAAAAAAAAGATTAGACAAAAAAATAAAAGAAAAAAATAGTAAAAGAGAATAGAAGATATCGAAAAGGAGCACATAAGGAACACTCAATAGCTCTATTATTTGTGGTACCTTTTGCCTTGTTCATATCCGTTGCTACCTTTAATACTTGTTTCCTTCATCCTTGTTTCCTCTCTTGTTTACCACAACTGGTGATAGGAACACGTATAGGCCAGCAACTAGGACAAGTGCTCTGGACATTTATTCAATATTGCTGTCTGTCACTGATTTGTGTGCCACATATACATATTTGTTCTTTTGCGTGCCTCCCAAGCTCCACATATACTTCAGATCAGTACAGAAAAAAGGTCCTTGCAATCTCGGTACCACTACCTCATAGGTATCACGAACCAGCCGCCGGTTGTACCGCCCACTGATTGCATTGGTAAGAACTTTGTAAGAGCTTGGTAAGACGCTTCCACTTGCTGTCAAAAGTGATACCACTACAACCACGTAGTCATTTGATAGGGATAATATTTTTGTATTGTCTTTTGCTGTCTTCTAACAATGACAGGTTGTTCGTATCCACCGACTTATGATGGTATAGGTGCTGATGAATACATGGAGTGGGAAATTGCCATCGACAACATATTTGCTACTCGCTTTATGTGTCCAAGGAGGAAGGTAAAAAATGCAGCTAGTGTTTTGCGACATTCTGCTTTATCTTGGTGGAAGTCTTTAGATCCTTCTGATAAACCTCAAACTTGGAATGATATGAAACTTCTTATGCGAGAAACCTTTGTTAATCCACCTCCTGTTTTGATTTCATATTATGAGGTGCACCATTTGGAGGAAGAATCTGTTGTTATTCCTCTTGCTATGACTAACCTTCTGCAGGATAATATCCATAAGCGAGAGGATGACATGGAAGAAAATGAGGAGCTTACAACCTCATATCCAAATTCAGAACCATCACTTCACAATGCACCTATTACTCCTGCTGAGAACGCAGGTAATGCCCATGGTGCTACACTCACGGAAGGTGAAAATTGTCTTAATGTACTAAAATTTTCCACAAACCATGCTATCATAGAGCAATTGTTAGTGGAACCCTCTCTTGATTTATCTTTGTCCCATGATAATTTGCTTGATGTTCCTTGTGACAAAGATGAATTGGTTGAAGATGCTTCAGTTTTACATGTTTTGGAACCAGTGACTTGTGCTGAAAATAAACATGTTATTCATATTGCTACTAAAATTGATGAGTTCAAACTATTGTCTTCTTTACATACTTTGGGTTACATTGAATTTGATGTTTTGTGTAACCTAGATTGTTTGGAAGAGAGCCTTTTTAAATATGCTGATTTGCCTTAGTTTTCTAAACACACATATCACTTTATTGGCAAATATAATTGTAAAGGAGAGTATATGGTGCATCGTGTCTATATTTGTTCAACTCTGAAATCTCCTTTCATTGTGCAAAAATATGATCAACTAGAGGGCACCAATAGCGATAATGTTGTCATATCGAAATCCCTAAGTTTTGTAATGAGGCAACAGGTTAAATTTCAAGAAGGGGAGCAATGTTGGCTACTACCGACAACTTGTCCACCAGCTAAGCTCAAACCGAGGATGGTTTGTTGTCAAGAAGGGGAGGATGATGAGGACATGGCACCTTCGGATACGAACAATGATTATAAGGTGCGCTCGTTCCTACATTTGCATAGTGGCTTTGGTTATAATTTACTTGGTTCCACATGTACATGTCACTATTTGATTGTAGGTTCAAATGTGTTTCATAATGGAAGTTCATCAAAGTTGAACTTTTGGTTCGTCGGTAGCCCGACAGTGCCTCATTGGGAAGGCCATAACTCATCCATCCGGAGTGAGATCGAGGTCAATAAGCACTTAATGGAAAGCTTGTTTGATAATCTTTCAAATAGATCTAGTTCCATCTCAATATCACATCGGCAAGGCCTCCAAATCACTAATATATTCTATCACTGTTTCTGCTGGGAGCTACACTGTCGTTATGGGCTTGTTATTCATCCTTGGGACCCTGGCCCAAGTGGGAGCACACCCCAAGGACTTGGAGAACCCACCAAGAAAGCCCTTGGACGTCCTCCTCCTTGGCCACCACCTTAGGAGGCCAGCAAGGACGTCCAAGCCAAGCCAAAGGCCCAGTCCAATCCGAGTTCGAGTCTGCCTTGGCCGTCAGGACCAGTCTGCAATAAAATAGATGCCCAAGATGCATCCAAACTCCGTTTTTTATGATGCACATATGGATGGAAAGATAATTTCATAAGGAAACCAATGGAAGTGGTCCCACATCAAAATTCCATCAGAATCAATGGGAATCGTCGAAACAAGTTGACGTCCAGAATCTATCACGGCGCTACGTCGTCGTCTTTTGGGCCATTGGGCCTTGTAACGTGTTGGGACACCTTTAGGACGTGAAGAGGGATCCTTGGACGTCCCTTAGGCTATATAATCAGTAGCCACCACCTACATTAGGTTTTGAGTTTTGTTTTAGATTAATCTGTCATTGAACAGTCGCCGTTATCGGTTTGCAAGACCCCAACTTCGAGTGCTTAATCATTCATCTGCAATTGTCACTTTAATTGAGTTGCTTTTTATCTTGTTCTTGCTTGTGTTCTTCGATTCGTAGCAGGGATTAGCCTTCTTGGCGAGGTCAACCGGATTGTGACACGGTTGATAACCAGAGGAGACGTGGTGCTAAGGTTACAGGGTTTGGGTCTTTGTGATCTGAAGCCGGATTAGTGTGTTGCTCTCCGAACAAATCGTTGTTTATCTTGAACCTGACGAAAGATTGGGACCCCCATCTACATTAGTTAGGCATTCAAGCGAGGCTTGGATTTTGTTCTGCCTGTGTTGATTGAGGACCGTCTGTTACTGTGGATGGTAGTCAGGTCATAGACTTATTATCCTAAGCACATACTTGCTTATGGGAGCAGGAAGGCTTGTTGTGCTCTTACTATGGGTTCCGGCTCTTTCTAAACCAACTGATTGGAGGTGGGGAAAGGTGGAGGTCTAAGCACCATGCTGAGACTGGGTCTCAAGAGTGGGGGCTTGGAGTCCAAGTTTGATGGGACCTAGACCCCTTGATAGGAGTGGAATAGGTTGGTCTTGTTTGTGCCTAGGGTACAAGCGAGGCATGTGTTTCGGGGTACCCAGCTGGGATACATTGATTCATGAATCACCATTTCTGTGAGACGATATGACTTGGCTATGGTCTAGCACCGTAGTAAGAATTAGAATATGAAAGATGGTAAAATGGTTCCGATTGATTACCACCTGCTTGAAAGTAGCATAATTGCTTACATAGAATGGATAGTTAATGAACTAATGATGACTGCTAATAAAATTTAATACAAGGACATACGTTTAGTAATGCTTCCTACAGATGCAATAACCCATAAGCCAGATAGCCTTTCATATCCTTGGAGTCTTTTATTCTCCTCCTGTCGGGTAAGTCTTGCTGAGTACAATCGAGTACTCAGGGTTTTATTACCCCTGTTGTAGGTGACCAGAGGATACATAGAGCTAACTCTTGTGTGGAAACCTCCTGTTGGGCTCAAAGAGAATTCCTTTCACGCTACGACCATAGTGTTTATTTATAACCCTCACTAAAAGTTTTTAGAAGACAAGTACCCTTAGGAGGGCATTAGATTAGACGGTTCTACCACACTATTAAACAAGTGACAAGTTAATAAATAGTAATAAGCATGTCTGGCACCGTTGCTAGGGATTAGATTTAAAACTCTGTTCTTAGTAGTGACACTAAGAAATATCAATAAGCATTTCTGGCGCTGTTGCCAGGAAAGGTAGCTAGGCAAAGGAAGTATTGACAAACTTATACTTATTGATGTGATCGTGGAAAACCATTGACCTCTGCTCAAACAGGCTTACCCTTGTTTTGTGTACTTGTGTATCTTATGCAGGGTAACGTATGACCGGTTTTGACCTTCCGACAAACTACGTTGAAGATCTAGAAGCATTAATCAGGAAGACTAGAGCTAAACTCAAGAAAGTTCCAGCTTTATAGTCGAAAGACAACCAGATAAGGCAAAGCTTAACACCTAAATTTGAAGCTATGGCTAACAGGACTCTCCGTGAATTCTCTGCTCCAACTATGGCCAACATCTATACTAGACCAACAGTCAATGTTGGAGACAATAGATTCGAGCTATAGCTAGCCCTCATCAACATGGTGCAAGCAAGCCAGTTTTTTGGAAAGGCACATGAAGATGCGAGTGCATGTGGCAGAACCACCCAATTTAATCTAATCCCAAGTGTACCTATCAGCCATTTGATACTAAGTACACAAGAGACCAAGTTGAACCCGGTAGTCTATCGAGCCCACCCGAAGGGAGAACTCGAATAACCACGTTTTCATTAGGACCATAAATAAGTGAATAAAGCTTATAGTATTTTTAACCATTTCATACATCACAATGTTACAAAAAAAACATAGTTATTACAAAACAATTTTTCATAAAATAGCAAAAGAAAGGTCATTTTACAAAAGCAGCGGAAGGAAATAATTTTGAATATTGAATCAGAAGTAGAGGTTTAAGAATAAGATGCTACGATAGCGGTGACAGAGGAAGCCTCGCTAAGCCCACCAGGAGGTATCCACACATAGCAACATTTAGCTCTAGGATCCACCTATTACCTACAACAGGGGGAATAAAACCCTGAGTACACAATGTACTCTGCAAGACTTATCCGACTAGGTGGGAGTAGTCTTCCGACTATCAAGGATATGCAGGGGCCATTTGGCTAGCTTTTTAGTTGTTTTGCGGAGGAGCATTACTAATAGTACATCCTTATATTCAAAGTATTAGCAGTCACATCAAGTTCATTACTTAACTATTATAGGTAAGCACCTTAACTACTTTCAAGCATGTGGTAAGTAATCAGAATATTTTTTATGAACCGGTCGAAGCCTCATCATCTCCATGTTCCAGTTGCATTAACTACGATGGCAGTGATACGACAAGTGGTATCCATATCTGAGGAGGGCGGCAATTGCAATCGATGTACATCCAGCTGGGCAATCATAAACACACGCCCGTACTTCTCGAAGCAGCAAGTACAAGGCTATCATTCCCATCCTACATCTAAGGCCCGAAATGACCTGACCACCCTTGGGGAACCCACCCTATGAGGCCCGCCCCATGAACCGACAACGGGTTTCCCCTCATAAGTTTTACCATGGACATTCCCCGTCCCAAAAAAACCGCTAGAATGGCCAGAGAAACACTTCGGTGAATGTTTTGCGCACCTTAGTTATAAGATAGTACTTAGCTTCATGATCAATTGTAACTCAGGCCCCTGTTATGTGTTTGGTACCTTCAAACTTAGCACAACGCTACCAACGGTACGGTCCTTAATCGACATAGGTGGGAAAAATGGGCACCCAAAGCCTGGCTCTGCGGCACCCACCAACCATTCAGAAAAACCATTTTCCACTTCCCACCTAGTCTCCAATTACTATCCAGCATCTCAAGTTCATGTGATAGTAGTAACAATATGACCATCACCTATTTCTTGCAAGTGACTGTCCATCACTCGACTTCTACCGTAAGCCCTATAGCATGGCATACTAATGATTTCTATCATACTAGTAGGACTCAGAATAGAATACTATACAAGTGGGTTTCAAGCAACTCCTGCAACTTAATGCATAAACAACATAATAGTAAGTGCTTGAAAAATAGGGGTTATACACTGGGGCTTGCCTGGGTAAACTTGTACTCTACTAAGTTATTATTCTTCCATCTTCGGGACATGATCTAACCATCTCCATCTTCTAGACTGGTCACCAATACACCATTTTCCCGCTTGACATCGACATCCTTTAGTTGATCCATCGATTCATCATTGTTCCTAAATGATATGTATGAATGCAATACAGGCTTAAGTCAAACTAGCATAACAAGACATTTACAAACACTACAAGACAAGCAACACATCATCACAGTAAAGGGTAACTAAATGTTGGAGGTTCGACTTTCATCCTCTCCTAGCGACTTACTTGGGAGTTACTATTATGACACAAGCGAGTAAAACAACCATTTGCATTTTAAACATGCAAGTGAAAAGCTTATCATAACATGCCAAGCACACTTCTACTTAGTAAACACACTTTGCCTATACGTCATGTAAAACAAGTAGTATAGACAAACGTATTTAACCCTAATCCAAACACCTAACATATATAAAAGCTTTAATAATTACAACCATGGAATATAAAGGAGGCGCACCAAACATCTCCTTTGGACATAAAAAATTTATGGGAGATACATCTTAACTAAACATAACACTACATAAATTTCATAATTTCTGGATAAGCAGATTATTTATTAGCAGTTAATTAACATTTAAAGACAATAAAAGCATGTGACACATGATAAATGCATAACTCAGAAACTATGCCTCAACTATACATGAAATTTTTACCAGAGCACACACACATCCATACTAGTTTACTATAAAAATTTCACTGCATTTGCCCCACCCAAACATCCTCTATTAATTTATCAAGAAAACATAGATCTAAAAATACAGCAATAATTTTATGCTAAAACATGTGATACTATATATCTAATGCATAGATCTAGTCATGTGGAGTGTAACAAAACTAGTTTGGTATTTTTAGGATTTTTCTACAATTTCCTATGAATTTTCAAAGTTTCAGCCGATTTATACTAAAAAGAAAAAGGAAAACCATAAAAGACAAACACTTTGCACCGAGGCCCCTGAGCTTTTTGTGAATAAACCCGCTGTCTATCAGCACTATTCGTGTGAGTCAGGGATTTACATCTGGAAGCCTAGAAAAGCTTCTATTAGGAGCGTGAGTCCTCCTCCTCCTTCTTCACGGAACAGACCAGAGTAGACAACTGCAGGGCCGATCTCCGGTAGCTTGGTGGCCAGCGATGGCGGTGGTGGTTCTCAGGAGTAGCAGAGACCACATCCATGCATGGGGTGGCCGCGGCCTACCCAGCCATGGCCTAAAGGAGCATGGCCGCGCGTGGCAGCGGGCGCAGGCGGTCGGTGGGTTATGGCGGTAGCGCTACAGGGTGTGGTGGCCGGCGATGGTAGGCCAGGAGGACGCTCTGAGCCTACGTGGACCCTAGGGTGGCGTGACTTGGCTTGAAGCGACCGATGAATGCTAGTGCATGCAAGTCACGGTGGTGGGCATGCCAGTAGTGGCGGCGGTGGACAGGGGCAACGATACGGTGGTTCCAAACAACATTAGCCATGATAAGCGCATGCGAGGGAGGGAGGAAGTCGAGGTGGAGACGGTGATGTTCTCAGCTCGACCAGCAACTGAACGCGGCATCAAGAAAGGTGGCATGGCCGTGAGCTCTAGAGCTCGGCCATGGCGGGTGCTCATGTCGTGGCAAGGCAAATAAAAGAGCGAGCACGAGCAGGGAAGTGAGGAGCAAAGATTGGGGACGCATAGAAGAAGGCAAGGCGGGGAGCAGCGGGACATGGGCGGGTACAGAGGCACAACACGATGAGGATGACACCGCTATGTGTGCTCATGGCCAGAGCAGGGCATGGGCGACGACAGGGGCCAAGTACCCCTCTTTGACACATCGTAGAGAAGATTCGGCCAAGATTTTAGCCCCATGTCCTGTACAAGATATTTTCCCAACATCTCAATCTCCAACTCATATTAAGGGACCATGACCATTAGAATCATAGAATAGGAGATAAACAGTGCTAAACATTGCAGCGTCAGAGAAAACACGGAGCACTTAGAAACTCCCCAAGTCACCCAAGAAAAAACATTTTATTCAAGCTTTGGAGCACTAACTAAACTATCAAACGTTTAAACTAGGCACAGACAAGCACCCTACCATGAAGTACATGACTTATACTATGTTTTTGTATTAACAAAATTTTAAGTATATTAAAAAATGATTATTTATCCAGCTCTCAATAACTATTAAGCAATTAAAATCTAGTTAGGATTTTTGGTATTTTTAGACATTTTCTTTAGATTTTTCCAACATGAACCCTAGACAATTTTTGTTCACAAGATTATTTAGAGGTGTTTGAGAAAAATAGCGAGGTTTCTTGGCAACACGCATATTAATTTTATTCACCAAAGTGATTCAAACAAACATGTATCTTATCATCTCATGCAAGAGTTCATTACCAAGCATCGGAAAACTTATTCATTAGGTATTATTTAGCCTTAAACTTAAATAGGTACGTAACACCTATGGTGTTACAATGCACATCTCCATCACTTCCTAGAGATTTGTAGCACTTTCCCCATCAAAGGAGTGACCCAAGATGCCATACTACTTCGCCTCTTCTCATTCTCACTCTTGGGAAGACAAAGCAATGGTTCTACGCCAACAAAGATAGAAATACTACATGGGATAACTCCCCCACTGCCTTCCTAGCAAAATTCTTTAACACAGGCAAGACCAATGCTCTGCGTGGGAGAATTTCAAGCTTTTAGCAACAACATGATAAATCTGTCCCTAAGGCATGGGAACACTTTGTGGAATGTCCTCATCATGGGTGGAGAAATGGCTACTCATGCAGACTTTCTACCATGGATTGACCAACAGTACCTATGAGACTATGGATGCTGCTGCTGGAGGTGCATTCCTATCACTCACCATATCAACTACAATAGCTCTTGTAGAGAAGATGGCCTCCAACCAAGGTTGGAATGAAGAACGTCTTCAAACCCACAAGAGAGGAGGAGGTATACATCAGCTCAAAGAGGTAGACATGCTGTCTGCCAAGATGGACCTACTAATGAAGATGGTTGAAGATCGAGCCAATGAGAAGCAAGAAGTCATGCATATTCATGATTCCTGCATGACATGTGAAGAGTGTGGAAATACTAACATTTAGGGAACAACTGTCCTGAAATCCAAGAGGATGTGAACTTTGTCAACAACAGCAACTACTTTTGTCCTCAATAGAATAAAGGATGGAACCAGCAACAGAGTCCAAACTACCAAGGTAGCTATTAAGGTAATAATTTTAATAATTTCAACCAACCACTCTTGAGGGATTATCTGGAAAGGTAGCTACCAATGATAAAATTTTAGAGAACATAAATAATAGAATAGATAGCTTTGCTTCTGCCATTAAGAACCGGTATAGCTTTAATAAAATGATAGAATCACAAATAGCTCAGCGAACAATTGTTGTTCCTCCATCCAACAAAGGTAAAATTCTAGGGTAATCGGAAGATCTAGAAACTACAAATCTTGTTAATATTCACAATGCAACATATTATTATATACAACCATTGATGGGAAGGTGGATAGACTATGCCTTGTCTAAAAAGAAGAGCGATCCAGGAAGACCTGTCATCCCCATTGCCATTGGACCTCACATTTTCTAAGAAGCTGTCTATGACTTCGGAGCAAGTGTCAATATCATGTCTAAGGTAATTTATGATCAAATTAATGGAGATACTTTGTTGTACACAAACATGCATTTGCAGCTTACAAAATCGGCCACTCTGTTACCCCAAGGGAGTTCTTGAAGATATCATTGTTCCAGTGGGACAATCATATGTTCCCGTAGACTTTGTGGTTCTGAAAACAGGTGGAGATGTAAGGGCACCCATTATTTTGGACCAACCTTTCCTTAGCACCACAAAACCAATCATCTACGTGGACAGTGCCAAGATCTGTTTCACAATCAAGGATAGGAAGGAGAAGTTTTCTTTCAAGAATCACATCCTGCAATCTCTTGGACATCCGTAGACGCCATACCTGCCCGAAGAAACAATAATGACCAAGAAGAAGAACATCAGGAGAAGGAGGAAGAACAAGGCTAGACAGCCTCAAGAAGATGTGTTAACATGATCAACACACTTCGATCAGAGTACGACCACCTCCTTGCTTCACCATTCCTTGCTAAGAAGGATGACCTAGGCGTACCCACGATCAAGTGTACCATTGGACAAAGAATGTTTCATAAGACCTTCTACGACATTGGGTCGAGTGTCAATATAATGTCTAAGGTAATATATGAATACTTATTCAGTGATGAACCTTTGTTCCCTACATATATGCAATTGCAGATGGCGAACCAAACAATCCAATTTCTAGAAGGAATAGCAAAAGATGTCTTGGTAAGAATACACGATCAGTTTGCCCCTGCCGACTTCACGGTTCTAGACATGGGTGAAGAAGAAGATGATGCACCTATTCTATTGGGAAGACCATTCCTCAACACAACCAACGCAATCATCTACGTCGGATTAGGACAAATCCACTTCCAATTCTCTGGAGAAAAGGTACATTGTTATTTCAATAGTTATACCACTTATGAACAACCTAAGAAGACCCTCTCTAGGAGGAGACGTCGATCATCCCAACGCCAAAAGAATCAACCTCCAAAGAATGAATGGAAAGAAGATGAAGAACCTGAAGAAGTTGCAAAAGATAAACCTACTCCGCCTAAGTCAAGTCCACAGACAAAGCAGGTGTGGATGAAAAAGGTGACATCACCATCAGAGACACCATCACAAGATGTGCAGCCATCTGGGTCTCCATCTTTGAGACCGAATGATGCACCTGAAGAGTGAAGAACTTTTCTCCAGCCAAGTCCTGTCTAGAGGACTTAAAAATCCGAACTCTAGCCGTGAGGTAACATCGGTAGTTATCCATATTTATTTTTTAGTATTGCATGAATTACTTTTTACTTCAGCATATTCATTTTTCTGCATTAGCATTGCATTTAGAAAAGGAAGATAAAAAGTTTCATGACTGCATTACATCATTGCATCATAAAGCCTAAGCCCCATGTGAAAAATTTTCTCGGTGTGTCAAAGCCCAAGGGAATATTCACTATGGTGGCATAAATAATAATAATATATATCATGCATGCATATTTTCTTTCTGCATTATATAAATAAGAAAATCCAAAAAAATATCAAATAGACTCCTGCTAGAACTTTGCCAATTAGAAAATCTGTCTAAACCCCCAAGAACAACAAATCTCTGAATGGTTGACCGCTAACCCCTTTATCCTAATCTGTGCCACGAGTTTTGGTGTTCTTGTTAGAGTATTTTGTAGGATGATCAAAAGTAAAGCCATTCATCTGAAGCACATTTTCTCAAACTGTCGCTACACTTGCTGCACGAGAAACACAACTTCTGGACGGATGAGAAAGACTTCTGCTGGTAGACTCACTCTAAGAAGTACCACGACAACATCCAGCTTGGGGGGGAGCATCCCCCATGTATCTAGCTAAGTATTTATTTCCCTTTTGGTTTTACTACTTTTAAGTTTGCTTCATATTTGCTAAAGAAGTAAAAAGATGCATAACAAACTAAAAGTAAAATAAAAATTTATCTTAGCTAGTTATATATATATATATATATATATATTAAGGTGTGATCTTAAATTTTAAAAACAAAATAAAAGGTGTGTTAAGTTTTCTTTAAGTTTGATTTTTAAGAGCTAAATAAAAGGACTCTAAGAATAATCTCTTGCAATGAAAATGATGAACAGTTGTTCTGTCATATTCCTTTCAAGTACCTAGTTTTTAGCATTGAATTTTCCCGAGTTTTGGATATGACTGTTTTGATATAAGAATTTACTCTGAACCTGAAACTTGTGGGTAACATATGCTTGATCTAAGTCTAGGTATTTGATGGATATGATATGAGAAGGTTTGAGCTATTGTTTATCTTGTCCCAAGTGACACTAAAGTTCTCGAGATTTATTTTTTAAAAACATCAAAATCCTACATGATGAGCTCCTATATGACAAACCTTAAATACCTACCAGAGCCATATATGATATTTAGATTTGGAAAACTTCCACTTATATATATTGTTTGCATTGTATTGAGTTTAGTCAAGCTTTGTTGACCCTTATGAGAGGTTTGTCATGCTCTTAAAATCAAGATCACGTACACATAACCCAAATATGCACTACTCCTACGCTGGGGATAGGCACAACAACATGTCATTCCATCTAGATCCACCCAAAAATGTTTTACTCCTACACTGGGAGTAAACACCAAAAATATTCTTGATAGGATATGCACCAAATAAATGCTCCAAAGTTCTTGTTGCTATCTCTAAAAAGTTCGGTTGTAGAAAAGAAGCATGTGGCTATGCAAAAGTTGTTCATAAAAAAATAAAGATGAGAAAAAATGGACAAGTGTCCGAGATATTTAAAACAATGGGTACTTAGATGCCCGTCCGGAAAAAAAAGAGAGAATAAACAAGATGAATAAGATAGCCCATGTTTTCTTACAAAGTTGTTTCCGAATTTCAAATGAGAGATATGTTTTCAAGGAGCATAGTAGAATTAGGTTAGCCACCAAATATATCCACCATACATCCACACACATGCGCATCTTGATTTAATTGCATGACTCGACTCTCTTTGGATCCGAGGTTTGACTTTACAATATATGTATTGCAAGTATGCTCTTTTATGCTTTTTTCCACTCCTATGAGCTCCACATAAGCCTTAGTTGTAGGAAGAGAAAGGCATAACATCACTTTTGCCTAGGTGAGGATCCACAAATACCACATATATTAAGAGACTTGAGAGTGTCATGCAAAGAAAGTGAGTTTTATTTTTAAAAAAAATCTATAAACACTCTGGAATAATGGTTGAGCAAAGAACTTGAGACATAGTGCTTGACTTGATCGTTCTGTGTTTCAATTGCTCAAGACCCAAGTGAAGGCTAAGAAGCCCCATGGTTGAAGGTAATATGGGTAAGTTTGAAAGTCAGATCGGTTCATTCTAATTCGGAGGAGAATTCTTGTTTGAACGCATGTGTACTTTTGAGGAGTGAAAGTATCGACACAACTCCTGATCCATTTACTAAGTTTAGCTTTGTTAAGGGACTAGCTAAGGTTAAGCTTGGGGGAGTTTGTTGACGGTAGTTAACAACCATTATAAACCGTCAATATAACATACATAAGAGCATAAATATAATCACCAATGAAGGTCTAGGGGTTTAAACTAATAAATTCCACGAGTTTTGGTGAATCTGTATTTTCTGCAGGGTTTATCCAGAAAATCATCAAGGTGGACCAAGCTGTTAGATTTAATTGCGATTATCCATAGCGAAACGGACACCAGCAGGTTCTAGAAGACTCAAGAGAACTCTACACCGAAGCGGAGGGAGAGACACCCTATAAGCCGGCCAGCCCTAGGGACCCACCTGTCAGTCCCCCATTGTTATATCGGTTCTCTACCGCCTCCTAGGTTGCATCTATGCTGTCCTTTAAGTCGGTTTGATCCAAGGGCTCACGTTGGATGCTCTGGCATATATATACCAGCCCCTCCTACCCCCTAGGAATAACCCCAGTCATCAAGTCATTTGAGAAGACAGAAACCCTAATCATCCTCATAGCTCCACCATATTCTGGGGCATAGCTAGTTAGGCTAGGTCTAGAAGGAGGCAAGCAGGCTTCGCTTGGATTCCTGTTCTTGTCAAGAGGGTGGTTTGGTATAATCTTTGTACCCCCTCTCTTTTGTACCTCCATTATTTTTATATGCTAGTTACAATTGTTATGACAATACTAGTATTCATCTTATTCATGTTCTTTATTATAATGTTCAATGTCTACTTTGATTATATACTTAGTATAGCTCGTTTATAATTATATTTATGCATAAGTTCGTATAGCGCTCATTCTAAAGTACACAGGGTGGGTGGTTGACATTGTGTAAGTGAGGTGCTTATACGTTGTTTACCCGTGGATACACCCTATATTCTGGGTCATATGGTAGATTGTGGATGTGATACTCCCATTGAGTCCTTTAAAATCCACTCCCCGAATATAGATGCAAGTAGGGTCCGGTTATAAAGAAAGAACAAGCTCTGTTCTTAATCTTCCTTAGTAATGTCCCTTATGTGTAGATATAAAGATAACCTTAGCCATGACTACTAGGTGTAATTGCACTAATCAATGTATGCTTTGACTTGTAATTAAGAATGACTTAGAAATTATTCCTCTAATATTCTAACTAACCATGCTAATGCCATAGAAAGGAGTACTCTGAGTGATTTATCATTATTGATGATCAATACTTATCATATATATTTTATCTTATGACTTACCCCTGTTATTAGTAGAATATTAGTTATGGTTTACTTCTCCATCAATAGTATAAGTTATCAATACATGTCCATGCTAGACCTTTCCTGTGATAAAAATATAAATAACGATACCTGTAATACTCTCGGGTGAAGTGCTACAATAGTATAATTATCTATGCGTTTGCAGATTCCTTTCATATAAATATATATTCATATCTATTCTTGCTAGTCACATAAATTAATAAAGAACTACTTAGTATTATTCTAGTAGTAATGTTATGTAGTACCAACAAGCATCTCGGGCACCATCACTAGGGATGGCAACCTAGTACAAGTAATGTCAAGAGATGTAGGTATATTATAGGTGGCTATTAAACAAGTGACAAGTTAATAAATACCCACACATATCAACAATTTAGTTGAATAAAATTGGGATGATGGGCTGGTCCCAGCTCTCACCCGCCAAAGGTTTCTGGTAGTTATGGGTGACTACTTAAATAGGTTGTATGTGAGTTTTATTTGCATTAAATAGGTTGTCACATAGCCAATTTTGATGATATGACAGTGTATTTAAGAAGAGAGAGAAGAAATAAGTTTCATTTGACACGATCACCAACAATCTATGAGTCATGAAATTAAATACATATGAAACTATAGAATGAAACTTTACATTGAGAATGAGTGTTTCATCCAAGTTTCATTGTCTTGGAAATAACGCCATGAAACTATCCACTAAGACTGGTCTTGATGAAATAAGCACGCCCCTCCACCTGCTCATCAAGACAACGAGGCAGAGAATTGAACGCCAATGCTTACTTCCCCACGATGACGCGAACTACTCCAAACACTGTCACCATGCATGCTGTTAGATCTTAATTGGGCTTACTCTAATTTTATTCAACTAAAGTCAAATAAATCCTTAAGACCTAGATTAAATATTATGTACGATAAAGTCCTATTAGTCTCACATGGGATCTGACTAAATGTTGATTTAACTTAAATAGGTGACTGTTTCATGCACATGTTCTAAAGTTGAGAGAGGTGGAAGGTGTGTCACATGTCCACGGCGGGCTACTACAACATGGTCTGAGGGGTTGGTTTTGCCACTTGGGCTAAATTGATTGTGCTGGTGGCTGAACTTGTAACGATCACAGTTATGGTTGTGACTACTTGTAACCCCTGTGGTTATAACTATGGTTACTACCGAGGACGTCCGTGGATAAGTTGCATGGCAACATACAAATATGTGTATGGGCCGTGGTCGATTATAAATACGAAATCACCTGCCATTCATGTCCGTGACGAGCACCCTGATTCATGCCTGCCTTTTTTTGCTTGGCACATGTTCTATGTTTGTGAACCTTTTAGCATTGGGTAGCATATGTTAGATTGCACCTTACATACAATACAAGAGAAAATATTGATACAAATTTTACGGACTTATCCAAATTAAATACAGCTGGTACCTAAATTCATCACATCTTCATAATTGAGCTCCTGCCTGTGGTCCAATTTCCATAATCACTCGAGTCGACATGCAAACGCTGTACAAGGAGAAAAAATTGTAAAAAAAATTTAATATCCTATCTATTTACACCAAAATTTGGGAAGAAGAACGCGGGAACTCGAAGCTTCCAAGATTATGTCATCAAGGAATCGATTGCATAAGGATTGATATCAACTGATTCAGATGCAGCACTGGAATCGGCTCTCTTCAGATGACGTCAGCAGATAACAACAATAAGCTACGGTTGACGTCGTGAAAGACATATCGGACTCTACAAAAAGGGAAAGATTAGGGTCCAAGTTATCTAAAATTAGGAGTGTTTTTCTCTTATGCCAAAGATTGTAATGAGTCGTACTTGAGTTGGATTCATGCTTAGGTTCCGGGTATAAATATTGAACCCCGGCTATTGTAAAGGTCATCCAATCAATCAATATCAATTACTTTTTTCCAGCTTTATGTCAACCCTTAGAAGTAGGAGTAGTGTAGATCTCAGCGAGTTCTTCAACAAGCATGGATGTATCGATCCAGTCGACCTCCACTGTTAGTACTTTAGATCAGAGGATACTAGATGGTAGATTTGCTTTCGACCAGGCATGACCTTGGCTGTTTGCTATGCCTGCATCGGCTAAATAGCCGATCGCCTACACTTTAACGCTTATAGTGTGTATTCATGATTCTGTCAAGTGTGAATGGGTCTGTTTATTTTAAAGACTTGATTTGTTGTCTTTATCACGGCTGTCATCGATCCGGTCGAACCCCACTGTTAAGGATAACAGGTTGTCTAATGAGTTTATAGATATGTCCATGTTAAATAGTCGATTGTTCACATGCTGTAATCCCCTTTCTACCTGAATTCGTTTGTGCTTTCACACATATCGCATGTCTTTCAGAAAACCTGTCAATGTATAAATGGTTTTATGGATTCTTCGGTTTTAGTTTGACATTATCATCATAGCTGCCATCGATCCGGTCGAACCTCACTGTTGATGGTAACAAATTCAATTCAGAGCGTTTGTAGATTCATTTGTACTAGACAGACGATTTGTTCGCATGTTATATCCTTTTTTGTTTGATTCATCGGCTCAATGCTTTACATTGATGATATCCACCTAGCTGATGATTTTACCTATATCTGCGTGCATTGTACTTGTCATCATAAAAACAATCGTAACACATGAGCTTTACAGTTCGTAGATAGCCGATTCCTTCACGTATCGGCTATTTAGTCAATTTCCCTGTCTGGCTGCTCCTGAAGCGGCACAATTGGAACTGTCGGGGCAAAACTGGCATGTTCCACCTTAAATTACTGATAAACTTTTTCTTCTTATCAATTGCAGGTTAAATTGACTGGCACGCCTTCGGGAATTCGCAGGATCGGCTAACCCTGCGTTGAAGTCACACAGATCTCTAGCCTTGCTCCATCAAGCAGATCCTTCCGGCTTGCTGTGTGCCAGGCGCATTGACACGTTTTTACGCCAACACTATCAGAAGCTAATAGTGGAAGCAGGAGAACGTGCTTTGCATGGGCACCAAACTGCAGCGGGTCACTAATCCAAGATGACCCAGAAGATTGTGAGTCCACTTCTTGTAGATGAGCTCCGACTTAACCTAATAGTGGAAGCAGGAGAACATGCTTTGCACAGACACCAAATTGTAGCAGGTCACTAATCTAAGATGACCTAGAAGATTGTGCGTCCACCTCTTGTAGCTGACCTACGACTTCTTGAAGGATACAAATGTCTAGAATCAAATTTGAATTATTATAATACTTTTATGTTCCGTTGGAACGTACGGGCATGATTCTATCAAACAAAAAAAACTACTTTTTTTTAGGAAAACTAAAAAAACTAGCTTATCGGTAACTTGTTCCTTGTGTGGTCTTGTGTCCCTCCGGGTTTGAGTCTGTGGCCCAGGACAGGTCGATGGGGCAAGAGTTGTTCCCCACCTGAATTTATTTACGGCCCAACACGGCCCACATTGTGATTCTTACCGAATTTTTACAACAAAAGAAAGGCCTGTTAGTATTCATAATACAAATTTGCTGACCGATAGGCCTGTTGGTATTCTTGTTGCCGACACGCATTTATCAGTGTTCTTGTTGCTGATAGGCCTTATTATTATTAGCAATTATATAGAGAGTTATAAATTTGTAGAAGCATGACGGATTTGAGTTCTTGTATTAGTGATTTAAAAAAAAGATTAGGGGCAGTGGCGATAGGGAAAAATCAAGAAAATAATAATGCAAATCTGACCGTGAAAACATTATCACAATCGATTTTAGACCAACCGATGGTAGAAATACTGTTACAAATTTTTTTTGGTAGTGAGAGACTGTCTATTTGGTCTCTAAACGACCAAACCCCTATCCGTCCTGTCTGCACCCCTATCTAATTGTACTCTACGTGCTAATGGGATTTCGTGTGCCTGGTAGCCCAACCACGTTCACCTGAAACAAAAACTGTTCCATGATGTTTTTTTTTCATTATACGCATGAAGCGTCCGTAGTGGTTGATCGCGTTACAACTTTCATGAAAGAGATCTTTAGCTCTAATACCATATAGGGTCTCCCAAACTAGCCCTAAGCGTCGTCGTCATCGTCACCGCCACCATCCACCACCGCTAGTCCCCCTCCCTTCCACTTCGGCATCTCGTCAGAGGCCGGAGAGAGTGGGGATCCATTGTGTTTAATAAGTTACGAAAAAGTCCATTTAGCTTCTTGAACTATCAACGTTGTTTAATTTTCTCTTATAATATAGATAGAAAAATACAAAACTATATATTCTACACCCTAAATTATATGATAATACTAGATAAATCACACCCCTGTTTTTACTAGGTTTTAGCATATGCAACGCCATATCAGTCGTCCGTCCAATATGTGGTGCCATGTGTCAACCTTAAGGGGTAAATTGAAATGCGAATGTTAAATAGACTTTAAAATGTAAAAATTATATTTAAAAAAAATTCAATATTGTCTTTAAAAGTCTGTTTCTTAAAAAAATTTATGCAAGTAAAATCCTAAATTGTGGTTCAATCTTTACAAAATTCATAGATATTATTTAGCTCAGAAAAATATGAAACTAATTTCAAATTTTGCTAAAATTATATTCTATCTTCTAACGCTTAGTTTGGAGTTTTGTTTATCTTATATGGCATCATTTTTTTGTTTATTTCCTAGTAAATGTCTTTTTTATCTGTTATAATTAGTCAATGTTGACAAGCTAGACCACCGTAGAATGATAATTGATTCTTCGATGACAACATAATTGTCACTTGATCATGTTAGTGTCACTTGATCCTATATGTGATCGTGCTAGTGTAGACACAGTGGAGTGATACGGGTCCAAAAAAAATGTGCTATGTATTTGTCGCTTATTTATCTACAAAATGTGTTGCTAACTTATTACTCACATAAGAGGTGATGAGTTGGGTTAGTCTTAGTCTGCACAATGTGATAAACAGGCCATTAGAAAAGCACATATTTATGTTGGTCACTACTCACTGTGCCTAGCTAGCCCCTGATCAAATGACACGTGTTCGTACTAAATAGAATCAAGTATGAGGTGGTTACATAACATTTGTATTTTCATTGAAGTCGATCACTTGGCCTTCAATGGTTGTCAGTGTTGACTAATTATAATAAACGAAGTCACTAGCAAATAAACAAGGAAAAGGATACCATAGAAAACTCAAATAACTCCAAGATAGGTTCTAGCGAATACAGCATGATTTAGGAAAAAATGTAGATTTCATATTTTTTTATTTAAAATAGATTTTCTAAAGACTTTCTAATATCAAACTAGATTTTAGAATTTTTAAATTGCTTAACTTTTCTAAAAAAACATTTGAATAATTTTTTAACAGATTTGCTAACCATCACCCGGTTGTTTTAGAGCTCCAAAACAACCGGATTATGGGCCCTTGGATGGGGACTCGACGGGCACAATCGCTGCCGTAATCTTCATTCCTTCAACGCAGAGATCTGGGCGCACACAACCTCTTGGCTGCTCCGAGACGGCTGGCTGGATGGACGGGCGACGGAGATCGCAGCCGAGAAGGAATAAAAAGCAAGCGCCCCTTCCTCTCTTCTGTTGGATTCGGTCGCACCCACCGCTACCTATAGCACGAGAACAAGACGATCCCCACAGAAGGGGAAGATGAGTCTGTCAGATTTTTTTAAAATTTCTGAAGAATTTGTGAAGTATTGGACATATGTGTTCTCTGATATCTGCAATTCATAAAAATAATTTGTAAATTTGGCATATATTTATTTGAGATATGTAATTATCCTCAAATTACATCACTCCATCTAATAAATTACACTGAAAAAATCATTGTAAATATAATAATAAGACGGTGTAAATATAGCTATAAGACAGTGTAAGTGCATGAATAAAAATCTAGTTGTTGAGAGGACCTAAAACAACCGGTTTTTTAGGTAGACAGATTCGAAATAAACAGCAGCCTGCAGCCAATAGGAGTAGGCCGGGCACAATGCGATGGAGCGATCGAGCAGCGAGCCAGCGAAGCTAGGCTTGCGTTTCCCGCCACCTGCAGAAGCCGGATTCAGTGACTTTACGAAACAAAGTCACAATGTAACTTTGCCTCGATCTCCACTCTCCAACTAGCATCTCACGGCTGTATATATTTCCAGGCCACGCACAGTAGACCAGCACAAGCGATTTCAAGCAAACGATTACGACAGTTTGTAGGTGAAGCAAAAATGACCGGCAGCAGCTCACTGTCAAAAATAAAACTGGTAGCCAACAAAGTAATATAGCTAAAAACAATACAAATAGCTCTATACATTTTAGCGGATGGAAAAAGGAAGACTAGAAAATTAACGACTCCGCTAACCGAAGCAGATGAAAGAAAGCTTGACGGCGATATATAGGCCCCGTTTAGATGTTACCTAAAAGCCAAAAATTTTTGCATAGTACCCGTCACATCGAATCTTGTGGCACATGCATGGAGTACTAAATATAGACGAAAAAAAACTAATTACACGGTTGGGTGAGAAATCACGAGACGAACCTTTCGAACATAATTAGTCCATAATTAGACACTAATTGCCAAATAAAAACGAAAGTGCTACAGTAGCCAAAATCCAAAAATTTTTGGATCTAAACGGGGCCATAGCCACTGATGGCGCACTGCCCCCTGTACGCTTCATGTATGCCGGTATGGGCCGGCGGGGCTAGCAGAACATGGGTCATCCGTACGTACCAGGGCGCGCGGGGAGGCAGAGAGAGACAGCTCCGGCGACCGGCGGGGTTGATGGGGCGACCCGATCGACCGCACGAGACGGTAGCGCGCGCTGTCTAGAGTAGTCGCCACTTCGAAATCATATACTGCATGTCCCAACCGAACCGGCTTTCTAGGACCTGCTAACGGCGACGGTATCTCTATCTGTACCATGAAACCTGCTGTTTTCACCAGTAAAACCGGCGGAACAGCTATGTGAACCCAACCGCGCGCCGGCGGCGTCGGTGGCTGACCGGACCGGCCCCCGGCCGGAAACAGGACCCGTCGCGCGCCTTCCAGGGACCAACTCGGTCTGAAGGCTGGGGTGGCTGGGGGTTTGGAGGGAATGAGGGACGATCGGCGGCGACGCGCCTTTCGTGCTCCAGCTCCTGGAGTCCGGCCAGGACGACCCCGCTTGCGTCGCGTGTGCCGCTCCCAGCCGCGTCGGCTGCTCGCGCCGAGGAGCGATGCAATCTCTCGTTGTCGCGGAACAGATGCGGTTGACCGTGTGCCGTGCAGCCGCTAAATTCTACGATCCACAGCTACCTTCTACTAGTATTTACCCATCATGCCATTGGATCCACGTGTCATGAGAAAAGAGACTCAAATTTTCATCATAATTCTACAATCCACTCACTACCTTCTACTAGTACTTACCCATCGTACCATCGAACCCACGTGTTATGAGCAATGTTTAAAATAGCGGTAATTTTTTTTTCCAGAAGCTATGCAGCTACAGCGACGCTATGACAGATAGCGTTTTATAAAAAAAACATGAAAAACAACAGTAATTGATAAAAAAAACATGGCAAATATGAAATTCGATGAACACAAATATGTTTTTAAGTTTCCACAATTCTAGATAACATTACCAAATATCAAATGACATTACAACATGATTCATGAAAGTTTAACCGTCCAAAATACCAAATTAGTAGCAAATGATAACTAATAAGTAGAAAATTGTCATAGCATTTAGCGGTGCTATAGCGGCAAATGGCGGCGCTATAGCGGCAAATAGCGGGGAAAGTCGTCATAACGTTAAAAAGACCAATAGCTTAACGGTAGGCTTCTCCCACAGCTATAACGCGGCTATAGCACCGCTATTTTTTTCCATGGTTACGAGAAAAGAGAGAAAGAGACAACATAAGCTATAATCCATATTTTCAAACACAATCGTCAGCTTTTACGATCTAAGATGTAATCTGCTTCTCAAGTTATCTAACTACGATATAAAACAGAATCTCATAATAGAGAATTATCTTCACTTGACGGAAAGATCGGGCACCCCATTCCCATCACTTATCCCCTAAATTTGTTGACTGGATTGCCAAACAGTTGGTGGCTATGTACCTTTCACTGCACCCAAGGCTGGACCGATAAGATCCCTTAGTATGTAGAGATCTGATGACGTCGAGTGAAAGTGTGAAACCGCATAAGCCGAGTGAAATTAAGTAAGCCTAATTCCCCGCATGACATGCTCTGTTACTTGAGTAGAAACTGCTTGGATTAATTCAACTAGATCCCTCTTGTTACTCTAAATGCAACTTCACCCAATTGTTTACACGCATGCTTTCATCAAATTCTTGCACAACATCTTCATTCATTTTGGGATGAACATCATTGACCACTCTCTTCTGAGAAACAATAATATGACGAGGAGATAATCAAGGAGTATGAGGAGAAAGTCTTTGGTGATACAGTTCCTAAAGCCACACCTAACTTGGATACTAACTCCAAGTTCACCCAAGGCAAGCCATGATGCATCTCCCTACTTTCCCCACTACTAGCTATGAACTATTAAGCTATATATTATTGTGCATTAGGTTGTGTAGGAGTTGTCTAACACCATGATGCATAAAGATCCTGAACCCAAGAGTCTTAATTACTAACATGCCAGGTTCGAGTCAGGGGCAGACCTATATGCATAGTAGGGGTGCAGCTGCACCCATGAAAAATCGAAAAAATAGTGGTTATGATAAATGTTTCACCATATTCAGTAAAAATCTATGCACCCACAAGGCAAGCACATCCCCTCAAATTTGCTCCAGCTCCGCCCCTTGTTCGGGTAGCTACTGATGAGTGATGCTTTCATCACTCATAAGAGATATAATCTTATATATTTCCGTCGTTACTGTTATCACTAATGCTCTTATGTTGGAACATGTGATGAATGATAAACTTGATACCAAGCAGGAAATGATCATAGTTACTGTCGATGATATAGACCCAGGGTACACTAGTAGGAATATCCACTTCTATGACGATCAGATTTCGTCACTGAAGGACCAAATTTGTCGTAATTTCAGTTTTATGACGAATTTATGACAAAACCGGTTCGTCATAAAAGTCGCGTCATACTTGAAATTCTATGACGATTTTCACAAATCGTCATAGAAGTGGCTTGATCTATGACGAAAAACAAAACATCATAGAACTGTTTTGGCATGCATGTCAGGGGGGCTGCCACGCTGGTGGGTGCTTCCGTTGGAGATACTTTTCACGTGTACATGCTATAGCCGGTTGCATTGGAGATGGTTCGGGTACGTGTCATCTCCTTATTGTACAACGTGGTCATATCTAGTTCTTGCACGTTTTAGGTTCTTACTGGACCACATGTCGTGTTCATGTGGTTCCACATGTTAGTTTTCTATGGGCACATGTGTCGTGTTACGGTTGGATCACGTGTCACTTCTTTAATGGATCATGTGGCGTATTTTTATTGGTCCACGTGGTCGTTTCTTATTTGACCATGTGTCATGGCACTATCCGTCCATGTTTTCACATTTTTATTCGGCCACATGGCTTGACGACATCCTTCCACGTGTTGGATTTTTAATAGCCCACATGTCATGCTCTGGCTATTTCACGTGTCATGCACTGGTTCCTCCATGTGTCGTATTTTTATTTGATCACGTGGCATGTTCTGGCTCTACCGCGTGGAGTACAATCAATTCGTCATAGAAGTAATTCGAGATTGTCACTAGTGCACAGACTGACTACATAACAATTCAGCCTGGCAATCAAATAACCACAATTAATATTTTACACGTCAGTAGCGAACCACTGATAGAGTATCACAACATCAAACCATCACATGCGTCTACACAATAGACCACAAATGTTCACCGCATCAAGCCGCAGGAGTTGAAGACAGAGAGTTAATTACCAGGAGAGCTTAAGCGTCAGACTAACCCACTGAGCCTATTGTACTCCTCTTGTTGTTGTTGCTTGAATTCCTCAAGCTCCCTTTTAGCCTTTTCTGTCCTCACCTTCAGTTCATCCACTAGTTCGACGAGCTTAGATGTACTTTCCTATTTACCAGCAAGCTGCTCCCAAAGTGTCATCTCTATCGATGTCTCTGCTTTGGTGGAGCTTCTTAGGATACCAGCATTCTTCAAAAAAAGGTATTTGTTGCTTGCCTGGGAGGGGCGCTTGCCCTGGTAGAGGCAGAGGACCTTGGAAACAACATCAGCACTAGTCATTGGTTGATGCCCATCAGCAATAGGTTCTGCTTGCATAGCTTTCATATCTTCTTGCAAAATTCAATCAGTAAAATATTAGGTTACAGATAGTGGAAGAGGACTTCAACTGAAATCCCAAGAGATTAATTCATAACAAGTAATGCATAGGACTTCCTCAGATGACCGTTGATAGAGATTACATAAGCACAATGCATAGGTCTTTTGCAGCCTACTACCGGTAGAGATTACGTAAGCACAATGTACAGGTACCATATTGAATGGTATAAAATTACAACTACAAAATTAAATGATGTTGCCACATGAGGCTCTGCTGCGTTTCCTTCTTTTATGGCAATGGGTTTAGTAGATTTCAAGGAAAGCAAATGAAGGTACTTACAACTACTGCTCTTGCAGCATCGCTTAGGCCCTTTTTTGTAATGGTATGGAAGTCATTAAAGACTTCCACAACATTAACATCTTCATCAGGTCGACCATGTTGTTCAAGTCCTAGATCATCATGTTGCTCATCAAGTCCTTTATCGTGTTCTATGGCCTTCCTCTTGTTCTCCTTTTGTTCACATTGCACATGAGTTTCTGTTTATATTTATACAAAGGCAAGAGTAACAATAAAACACAACCGTCACTTATAAATGTTTGTAGCTGGACAACATAGGAGTGAGATCCTATAGACTGGTGGTATTTCACTTTTGCACGGTTTTGCTTGTTCAGATGTTTCCTATAGCTTTTATTTTGTTAGACTATGGCACAAGTAGACCATAGCAAGACTACACAAGAAATCGATGGGTTCACACACACCTTGTTCTTAGCACTAGACCAAGTCTCAACAAGTTCACACCACTATGCATCGCTCGTACATGGGATAGGAAAGGTCATAGGGATCTGATCAGCAGGGACACCATTGAAGTAGGTTTGCTTCAACCTATAGCATGCCTGCCATACCCCACACTACAATACATTCCAGCAAGCTTGTGTTGGTGGGTGAGCCTTGTCAATATCTACCCTTGACTGCACGCAGTAGTGTTAATGAAAAGTAAATCTGTTAATGTTGCTCAAAGCAGAGTTGAATGTCAAGAGAGGTTACCCATACATATAGTTAGCCTGTCCACAAAATTCCTATAATGGATGACATCGGAGGGCTTCTTGTAATGTTTCCAATGTATCAAAATTGGTATTTGATGCCTGACTAGTACACCTACCTCTGAGGCAAACTTGGCAGCTTGCACTAGATCATGTGGCCTTCTGTTCCCCTCGGCAACAGAGATGGGCATCCTCAATCCTTCCATTGATTTGCTCATTTTGTCAAGCAAAACTCCCCAAGTTCAAGGCCTCGACTTCCTCGCACTTCTCGGCAATGGTACTACAAAGTTTTCATACATTCAGATGGTTAGAAAAGTAACATGAATATCAAATAGCTAGTGCGAATTGATTGATAGACATTTGTAAGGTAATACCAACCTAGGCAATTTTCATTGTTCAGCGGGTGGGTGGATATAGGAGTTTGCTCAGAGGGCTCCTCTTTGGTATGGCTATCATCATCTGGCTATGGGTAGTCTCTCACAGGGCTAGGTATCTTAGAGGGCTCCTCTTTAGCATGGCTATCATCATCTGGCCATGGGTAGTCTCTCATAGGGCTAGGTAGCTCAGAGGGCTCCTCTTCGGCATGGCTATCATCATCTGGCCATGGGCAGTCTCTCATAGGGCTAGGTAGGGTGCCGTCTCGACAAATGTCTCTAGTCAATTCATGAAGTTTGAATTGATACCTACGTACAGGTGTCCATGGTGATGGAGAATTATGTTCACCTACTGTTGATACCTCCACCCTTTTGCCAGTGGTAGCCCTCCGAGTATGAACTCCATGAGCAAACTCTCCTGATCGTGTTGAATTCAACCACTTGGAGTGCCTTCGCCTAGGACTCATGGCAGCGTTGCCTTTTGTCCTGCTAGCAGAGCCTCCTCTATGGCTCCTTTGACCCATACACTGAAATTGGAGATACAAACTTAAGCGGCAAGCATATCCAAATTGCATTGCTATCCAAACAGTAAAGCATTGCATTGCTACCTACACCCCCACCCCTCCGAACTAAATACAAGATAGAACAAGCACCTCAATTGCTAGGGGTACTGGCACATCTTCTAAATCTGAATCTATTTCATCTGTACATCAAATCCCTCAACTGCCACCCCTAGTTCAGGGATATATTCAAAATCTTCACCGTGTCTACCCTTTGTGCTAGACTTTTTTTTTGCCTTTGGAGACACATGTTTTGGGCCCACACGTATTCCAAGTTCTTCCATCTTTCTAGATTATGAATGCATTTATTAACTAAAGCTTCTATGGAATGTCAACACAATAGAGCAAGAGTATGCAAATAAGTGCCTAACTATTAACTATAGCTTATACGGAAGTCATTAATCCAATAAAGCACATGTCAGCTACACTCAACTATTGGAAATATGTAACCCCATCGCCATCTACATATCCTTGGTTCAGCCTCTACAGTAGAGCAAACATCATAAAAGGAATTTGGGTACCTCTTCCTCCGTGTCGGTGTTTAGATCCGGTCTTGTCATCGTGGTCACGTAGCTGGTGCAACCAATGTTGTCGAAGGGGTAACAGATCTGGCTCCGGCTAGGGTAAAAGCCCTAGTTTGGTTTTGGCTAATTGATGAAACCTATTTGGACTAATCCTTGCATCTTAGTGTGTGACTAGATAGGATGGTCCAATCCAAGTGGTGGAGCAAGATGAAGTCCATGGTGTTGTTGGTGGACTTGTGATGAAGGTCATCAAGCTCCGGACTTGGAAAAGAAGAAAGAGAAAAACAAAATGGGCTCAAGTCAAAGGTGATATCCATAGGGCCATTTTGTTTTCGGTGATCGAGACACTATAGAGAGTGTGATCATATTTAGTATAGATGGTCGTACTATTAAGAAGGGAGCTCTTATCGAACAACTCAGTCATCTAGTGCCACTAGGTGTGGAAATACTTGCATTGCATTTTAGGCCCAGTGCACAATCGATGAGAAGTGAATAACCTTTGAAAAATGTTTGTGAAAATGCTAACACACTTGCACGTGATGGTGAAACACTTGGAGTGTTAGCACATTTGCATATGTGGTGAAAAAGGTGAAGAAAAGGAGGCGTAGCTGGGCTTGTGTTGCTGCCTCGAGGGCACCGCCACCCCTTGTCTGGTGGCACTGCCACCCCTAGGGCGGTGCCCACCTGGACATGGCTGAGAAGGGCTAGAGCTAGGGCTAGTACCGCCAGTGATGGTGTACACCACCCTAGGTGCGACGGCGCACCGCTAGGAGCACTGCAACCCCTATCCGGTGCACCGCCCTATTTTACTAGAGAGCATGGTTTTTGGGTTGTTAGCCGAGGTGGCACCGACACCCCCTGTCCGATGCCACCGCCGCTTGTTCAGTACCCCAACGGCTCCCATGTTCGGTGCCACACCGACATGTCCGACCCTCACTGAAGCTGACTCAAAGGGGTAACTGCTCTATTTGCTTGTGGGCTTATAAATAGAACTAGTGGCCAGCCTTGGCTACTCTCTTGGCACTTCTAACAGCTGCATACACCCTTTGAGAGCTGAGCACACCACTCCACTCACTTGCACACTTGAATCCATCATCTTGAGTGAGATTGGAGAGCCTCTAGTGCATTGCTCAGTGTTCTAGCATCTTGTTACTCTTGGTGTTTGCTGACACCTAGACGGTGAAAGCTCTAGTTTGGTTTTAGTGAATTGATGAAACCCTAAGTGCTAATCTAGTTTATCAAAGTGATTATGAGATAGGTAGCACTATTTCAAGTGATGGAGCAATGGTGAAGATCATGATGATCGTGTGGTGACCATGATGATCAAGTGCTTGGACATGGAAAAGAAGAAAGAGAAAAACAAAAAGTTCAAGACAATGGTGAAACTTAATAGGAGCTTTTTGGTTTGGTGATCGAGACACTTACGATTGTGATCACATTTAGAATAGATGGTCATACTATTATGAGGGGAGCTCTTATCAGACAACTCGATCATTTAGTGCCACTAGGTGTTGAAATACTTGCATTGCATTTTAGGCCTAGTGCACATTCGGTGACAAGTGATTAACCTTTAAAAATGTTTGTGACAATGCTAACACACTTGCACATGATGGTGAAACACTTGGAGTGTTAGCACATTTGCAATGGTGGTGAGGAAGGTGAAGAAAAGGAGGCATTGCCATGCTCGGGGTGTTGCCACGGGGGCACCGCCACCCCCTGTCCGATGCACCACCACCCCTCTGGTGGTTACCAGCAGAGGAGGCTGAGAGGGAGGTGTTTTGGGTGGCACCGCCACCCCTTGTGCGGTGGCACCACCACCACAAGGGTGGTGCCCACATGGATGTGGCCGAGAAGGGCTGGTGCTAGGGCTGGCACTAGAAGTGGAGGTGTGCATCACCACAGGTGCGATGGTGCACTACCGTGGGCACCGTCACCCTATTCGGTGGCACCTTCCCTTTTCAACAGAGAGCGGGCAAACTAGAGTTGGGCACTGCCGCAGGCACCGCCACCCCAGGGTGGTGCACCGTCCCAACTTTCCAGAGAGCATGGATTTTGGGGTGTTGGCCGAGGTAGCACCGCTACCCCCTGTCCGTGGCCACCGCCGCCTATCCGGTGACTACTGACAGTCAAACTAGCCGTAGGATTTGACCGTTGCGGGGCACCGCCACCCCATGTCCGGTGCCACACCGACATGTCCGGTGACCCCACAGAAGCTGACTCAAAGGTGTAACTGCTCTATTTTCTTGTGCGCTTATAAATAGATCTAGTGGCCGGCCTTGGCCACTCTCTTGGCACTTCTAACGACTGCATACACCCTTTGAGAGCTGAGGACACCACTTCACTCACTTGCGCACTTGATTTCATCATCTTGAGTGAGATTGGAGAGCCTCTAGTGCATTGCTTAGTGTTCTAGCATCATGTGGCACTAGTTGAGCAATTTGGGCTGCTAGAGTTCTTGTTACTCTTGGTGTTTGCCAACACCTAGATGGACCGGTGATTGGTGGATCGTTGAGTGGCTATTAGTGATTGTTGCCGGCTCCGATCGTCAACATTGTGAGGGGTTCTTGTGCCTTCCCCATGGGAGATCATGAAAGGCAACACTAGTGGATTGCGCGTGGCTTGTGTGATCCTGATCTTGTGTTGGTTGTGCAGCACCCTATTGAGGGCTTGACATGTGATGCCAATTAGTGCATGAACCTCTAAGTGAGTGAATCACCACAATGAGGACTAGCTTGTCGGCAAGCAAGTGAACCTCCGTAAAAAATCATTGCGTCATCATTTGATTCTGAGGTGATTGGTCTTCATTGGTATTCATTCGTGTGATTGATTAGCTCCTTTAGTGATTGGCTCTTTCCTCTACACGGTGGTATAACACTTCATTCTTCCCGCGCATTTACATTTCTTAGTGTGGCTTGGCCCTTTAGTGTAGCTAGTTTTGTGGGCAAGCAAGAGTCATGTCTAGTGGTTAGTGAGGCTCTTTAGTTAGTCTTTGAGAGCTCACTAATTTAGTGTAGTGACATAGCCTTTGAGTGCTTATAAACAATGGCAACTAGAATTGTGGTAGGTGGCTTGCATTCTTAGTAGGCTAGCGCAATATTCGCTTTGCCTCATATTTGTCTAACCGCTTTGCATAGTGTTGTTATAGAAATTTTTATAGACTATTCACCCCTCTCTAGCCATTAGGACCTTTCAAGTGGTATCAGAGCCGTGGTCACCGTGATTTGAGGCTTAACAACCTTCAGTGTCAAAATGGCTTAAATCAACAACACCAAGAAGCCACCCCAATTTGATGGCACAAATTATCCATATTGGAAGTCAAAGATGACCACTCATATCAAGTCAATCAATAGAGGAGTGTGGAAGGTGGTGGAGACCAAAATTGAGATAGCCGGTTCAGAGAATCCCACCACGGCCTAAGAAGTGCTTCTCCAAAACAATGACATTGCTCTTAGTGCTATTGATGAGAGAACATTTGAGCAAATCAAGAACATTGAGATGGCTCATGAATCTTGGAAGAAGTTGGAAGAATCATTTGAGCACACAAAGGCAATAAAGGGTGCAAAGGCATACATTCTCAAGGAGAAATTTGTTAGCTTCAAGATGAAGGAAGATGAGAGTGTGCTAGACATGTTTCATCGGATGGAAGTGCTTGTCAATGATCTCAAAACACTTGGTGAGAAGGTGGAGGACAAGGACTTCTCCCATAAGTTCTTGAGATGCTTACCCACAAGATTTGACATGTTGGTCACCTTGCTAGTGAGGACCGGTTTGGACACAATGACACCAAACCAAATCTTAGGAGATACCATGACTGATGATGCTTATAGAGATGATGATGAGAAGGAAGAAAAGAACAAAGAGAAGAAGGATGAGAAGAAGAAGAGTGTGGCATTCAAAGCCAGTTCATCATCCAAGGGCAAGGCCAAGCAAGATACATCAAGTGAAGATGATGGTTCATGGGATGATGATGATGATGAGAAGATGACTCTCTTTGTCAAGAGATTTGGCAAGTTCATGGTGAAGAAAGGCTACCATGCTAGAAGGAAGCAGTCTTCATCCAAGAACAAGAAAGAATCAAGAAGATGCTTCAAGTGTGGAAGCAAGGATCATCTTGTTGCTCAATGCCCATACAATAGCGACAATGATGACCATGACAAGAAGAGCAAGAAGAACGATGAGAAGGAAAAGAAAGAAAAGGACAAGATGACCTTCAAGAAGAAGGGTGGTTCATATGTGGTCACTTGGGATAGTGATGCATCCTCAAGTGATGATGACAAGACCACCAAGAACAAGGCTCTTGCAAGCATTGCCATAAATGAGAAGCCTTCTCTCTTTGACACTCGGTCATGCTTCATGGCTAAGGCCACTAAGGTACAAACTTGTGATGATGGATGTAATGAGGAACATGGTAATGAGAGTGAAAGTGAAAGTGACAATGATGATGAACCCACTAAAAATGAACTAATTGACATGTTAGAAGATGCTAAAGAACATTTTGACATTAAGAGAAGGGAATGCAAAGACTTGCGAAAGGAACTAAAAGCCCTTAAGCAAACCTTTGATGAGGTCAATGCATCTCATGAGAGGCTAGAGGAAGCCCATGAGAAGCTTGGCAAGGCTCACAAGAAGCTTGAAAAAGTTCATTCCTCTCTACTCAATGAGCAAAATGAGAAGGAGCATGTTGTAACATGTGACAAAGGCTTAACTTGTGATATAGTTGATGAATCATTCTATAAGCCTATCATTGTTGCTCTCACTAACCCTTCTTGTAGAACATACACTTCTAGCTCATCTAGTAGTGATGGTTTCACTTGTGATGCCTCACTAATAGTTGAGAATGAGACACTCAAGAAGGAGGTAAAAGAGCTCAATCACACCTTGGCTAGGGCCTGTGGTGGTGAGGACCGCTTGCTTATGTGCTTGGGTAGCCAAAGAGGTTCCCTCTATAAAGAGGGATTGGGCTATACCCTCAAGAAAGGCAAGGCGGCCTTTGCTCCTCACAATACTAGTTTTGTGAAGAACAATGGTCGGTTTTGCACAAATTGCAAGCAAGTTGGTCATGTAGAGCAAAAGTGCATGAAAAAGAAGTCTCAAGCCAATATATCCTCAATTAAGCTTGATTCTTTCTATGTGCTTACCAAGGGTACTAATGGTGTGAAGGCTAAGTTTATTGGTGCACCATGGATAGGCTCAAAGAAGAAAGCCATTTGGGTGTCAAAGAGCTTAGTAACTAACCTTCAAGGACCCAAGCAAGTTTGGGTTCCTAAAAAGAATTGATCTTCTTTTGTAGGTCAATTAAAAAGCCAGAGAAAGGCATTGGGTTCTTGATAGTGGGTGCACTCAACACATGACCGATGATGCAAAAATGTTCAACTCAATTAATACCAATGGCAATAATGGTTATGATAGTATCACATTTGGTGATAATGGAAAAGACAAGGTCAAATGGCTTGGTAAGATTGTAATATCCAATGACATGATCATATCCAATGTGTTGCTAGTTGAGAGCTTAAACTTCAATTTGCTATTCATGGCTTAATTGTGTGATCTTGGATTCAAATGCATATTTGGGGTAGATGATGTAGAGATCATAAGTGTAGATGGCTCTAACTTGATCTTCAAAGGCTTTAGATATGAGAATCTATACTTGGTTGATTTCAATGCTAGTGAAGCTCAATTGTCAGCATGCTTGTTCACTAAGTCTAGTATGCGTTCATTATGGCATAGAAGGCTTGGTTATGTTGAAATGAAACAATTAAATAGATTGGTTAAGCATGACTTGGTTATAGGCTTGAAAGATGTTGTGTTTGAGAAAGATAATCTTTGTAGCTCTTGTCAAGTAGGCAAACAAGTTGGAAACAACCATCCTAAGAAAAGCATGATGAGTACTAGTAAAGCATTTGAGTTGTTGCACATGGATTTGTTTGGGCCAACACAATATACTAGCATCGCTGAAAACAAATATGGCTTTGTGATAGTAGATGATTATACTAGATATACTTGGGTATTCTTTCTAGTAGACAAGAGTGATTTGTTTGCAATATTCAAATCATTTGTCAAGGGCATACACAATGAGTTTGAAACAACCATCAAGAGAGTTAGAAGTGACAATGGTAGTGAGTTCAAGAACATAAGAATTGATGAGTTGTGTGATGATTTTGGAATTAGACATCAATTCTCAGCCAAGTACACTCCACAATCAAATGGCCTTGTTGAGAGGAAGAATAGAACACTCATTGATATGGTAAGGTCTATGCTTAGTGAGTACAATATGAGTCAATCTTTTTGGGCCGAAGCTATCAACACGGCTTGCTATTGTAGCAACCGCTTGTATTGTCACCCATTGAAATAAAAGACATCATATGAGCTCTTGAATGGTAGAAAGCCCAACATCGCATACTTTTGGGTGTTTGGTTGCAAATACTATATCTTGAAAAAAGGCACTAGATTGGGCAAGTTTGACAAGAAGTGTGATGAAGGATTCTTACTTGGATACTCCACTACTAGCAAAGTATATAGAGTTTGGAATTTGGCAAGTGGTACTCTTCAGGAAGTACATGATGTTGAATTTGATGAAACCAAGGTTCTCAAGATGAGAATGAGAACTTGGATGATGTTAGAGGCATTCAACTTTCAAATATCATGAAGAACATGGATGTTGGTGAATTAAAGCCTAGGCAAGTGAATGATGATGAAGATGATCAAGTGCAAGTGCTCTATAACTCAAATGCACAAATTGATACTAATCAAGCAAGTACAAGTGGCTCTCATAACAATGAACAAGATCAAATGGATAGTACATCATCTCAACCCAATGATCAAGCAAGTGCAATCAATCAAGTTCCAATACTCCAACCAACCAATATTGCAAGAGATCATCCATTGGACACTATAATCGGAGATATTTCTAGAGGTGTACAAACAAGATCAAGATTAACATCATTTTGTGAACACTTCTCATTTGTGTAATCCATTGAACCAAAGAAGATAGAAGAATCATTGAAGAATGTTGATTGGGTGAATGCTATGCATGAAGAATTGAACAACTTCACAAGAAATCAAGTATGGGAGTTAGTGAAAAGACCAAAGAATTATAATGTGATTGGAACCAAATGAGTCTATAGAAATAAGCAAGATCAAGATAGGATAGTAGTATGGAACAAAGGAAGATTGGTAGCATAAGGCCATACACAAGTTGAAGGTCTTGACTTTGGAGAAACATATGCCCTGGTTGCTAGATTGGAAGCAATTAGAATCTTGCTAGCCTATGCTTGTGCCCACAACATCAAGCTTAATCAAATGGATGTTAAGAGTGCATTTCTCAATGGCTACATCAATGAAGCAGTTTATATTGAGAAACCTCTCGGTTTTGAAGATGACAAGAAGCCCGACCATGTGTATAAGTTGAAGAAGGCTTTGTATGGCTTGAAGCAAGCACCTAGAGCATGGTATGAGAGGTTGAGGGATTTTCTACTCTCAAAGGGATTCAGGATGGGCAAGGTTGACACCACTCTTTTCACCAAGAAGATTGGCAAATACTTATTTGTGTTGCAAATCTATGTTGATGACATCATATTTGGATCAACCAATTAAGACTTTTGTGAAGAGTTTGGGAAGCTGATGGCTAATGAGTTTGAGATGTCCATGATTGGAGAGTTGAGTTACTTCCTTGGTCTTCATATCAAGCAATTGAAGAATGATACATTTGTGAGTCAAGGCAAGTACATCAAAGACATGATCAAGAAGTTTGACATGAATGAAGCAAAGGCCATAAGTACACCAATGGGAACAAATGGCAATTTAGATAGTGATACAAGTGGCAATATAGTGGATCAAAAGTTGTATCGGTCTATGATTGGAAGCCTACTCTATATGACCGCATCAAGGCTGGATGTCATGTTTAGTGTGTACATGTGTGCAAGATTTCAAGCCTCACCAAGAGAAAGTCATTTGAAGGCTACAAAGAGAATATTGAGGTACTTGAAGCATACACAAAATGTTGGTTTGTGGTATCCCAAAGGAGTAAAATTTGAGCTAGTTGGTTACTCTGACTCCGATTATGCAGGATGCAAGGTTGAAAGGAAGAGCACCTCAAGCACATGTCAATTATTGGGAAGATCTCTTGTTTCATGGTTATCAAAGAAGCAAAATAGTGTTGCATTATCAACCACCAAAGCCGAATACATATCTACCGGTAGTTGTTGTGCACAAATTTTTTGGATGAAGGCCACCTTGAATGACTTTGGAATCAAGTTCAAGAAAGTGCCATTGCTATATGACAATGAAAGTGCAATCAAGCTAACCAACAATCTGGTTCAACATCCAAGAACAAAGCATATTGATGTCCGCCCTTTTATTAGAGATCACCAACAAAAAGGGGATATTTATATTGAGAGTGTGGGCACCAAAGATCAACTTGCGGATATATTCACCAAGCCATTGGATGAGAAAAGGTTTTGCAAGCTAAGAATTGAGTTGAACATATTGGATTTCTCAAATATGTGTTGATGCATCCCCTACTTATATAATATGCCTCTCCTTCAAGCAATCAAGGTAAAAGTTGATTGGCATTGCATACATCCTTGCTAAGGACATGTTTAGTGCTTCTAATCAAATGAATTTGATGCTTCTATGGTACCACTATTGCTTCTATGCTTGAGTTGATCTAGTGGTAGCATATGACATGTTTGTGGGCTTGTGAACCTAGTGTTTGATATAGAAATGAGCTTCAAGTGTTTAACTCAACATGGTACAAGATAACCCTTATTTGGAGGTGTGAAGAAGCTTGTCCTTGGATCAAACCGAGTTAAATATCTTTGGCAAGTGTTCTAGATTGGACCAAATTTGGAAAAATGATCCTCACCCCATTGATTGACATTGATAATCTTAACCCATCTAAAATTGAACCTTTGTGGTCATTGATGATAAAGGAGGAGAAATTGCACAAAGATAAGGTTAAAAGGCAAAGGGAGAGAACTTTGACATAGGGGGGAGTAATATGATAAAGGAAGGGGATCAATTAAAATTTGAGCACACAAGTAGAGGGAGCAAGCTCATAAACTTGATTGATGCATTTGAATGTGCATCTCATATGTTTGCTTGCATGACATAAGTTTTAAATTAAATTTTCATGCTTGTGTGGTGTATGCTAGTTGTATGTTTGAATGATGAAATGAAAAACTAGCATGCTTAGGTTGAGTAACTAGACTTGTGTTTATTTTGAGAAAACTAGACCCTTGCTTCTAATGTTGATCTCATGGGGTATTCTAATTTTTGTGTATGTCTAGTTACTAATGGTGCTAAGAATGGTATATTTGGTGCACTCTGATTGCTATCATGCTTCAAAGGTCCATCTCTTATACCTTAGCATCATTTGGTAGACGTTACTCTCCCACAACTCAATTCCATGCATATGTGCAAGCTTTCAATCCAAACTCTAAGCACATATATAGGGGGGAGCTAATGCTACAATTTGGGGTTCATAAAACTTGTCCATATCCTTTTACACATGGTAAATATGCTTGGGAAAGCAACATGAATTCAATTGAATGTCAATTCATATCTTTGTGAAAGGGTTGTCATCAATTACCAAAAAGGGGGAGATTGAAAGCTCTAGTTTGGTTTTAGTAAATTGATGAAACCCTAAGTGCTAACCTAGTTTATCAAAGTGATCATGAGATAGGTAGCACTATTCCAAGTGATGGAGCAATGGTGAAGATCATGATGATGCTATGGTGACCATGATGATCAAGTGCTTGGACTTAGAAAAGAAGAAAGAGAAAAACAAAAAGTTTAAGGCAAAGGTGAAACTTAATAGGAGCTTTTTGGTTTAGTGATCGAGACACTTAGTGAGTGTGATCACATTTAGGATAGATGGTTGTACTATTAAGAGAGGAGCTCTTATCGGATAACTCGATCATCTAGTGCCACTAGGTGTTGAAATAGTTGCATTGCATTTTAGGCCTAGTGCACATTAAGTGAGAAGTGATTAACCTTTGAAAAATGTTTATGAAATTGCTAACACACTTGCACGTAATGGTGAAACACTTGGAGTGTTAGCATATTTGCAAAGGTGGTGACAAAGGTGAAGAAAAGGAGGCATTGCCATGCTCAGGGTGTTGCCACGGGGGCATCGCCACCCCTTGTCTGGTGCACTGCCACCCCTATGGCAGTGACCGGCAAGGAGGACAAGAGGGAGGTGTTCTAGGTGGCACTGCCACCCCTTGTCTAGTGGCCACGCCACCCCTAGGGTGGTGCCCACCTAGATGTGGCCGAGAAGGGCTAGTACCGGGGTGGCACCGGAAGTGGTGGTGTGCACCGCCACAGGCGCGATGATGCACCATTGTGGGCACCATCACCCTATCCGATGGTGTAAGGAAAATGGACCCTAGGTCCATTTACTTTGGATTTTGGTGTTTGATGACCAACACAACCAAATTGGACTAATGAATTTGTAAGTGTTTGTTTTGTAGTTCAATAGGGTGCAAGACGTGACTTGGACAAAGGCGACATGATGATCCGATGATCAACACCTCGAGCAAGACCTTAGGAGCACAATAGAAGACCCAAGATATCAAGCAAAGTCCAAGCATAAAGAAAGGAACCAAGCCGCACGCAAGATCACGAAGAAATGAGCTCACAGAAGCAACCGGACGCTGGAAGAAAGTGATCGGACGCTTCGATCAGTGGCTCGGCCATAGCAGGCGTCAGCAGCAGCGACCGGACGCTGAACAAGTGAATAGACTAGATGCACCAATGACACTGTTCATTAGTCCGGCAACACACTCAGCAAGTGTTCGGATGCTAGTAGCAAACCGATCGGACGTAGGATAGCAGCGTCCGATCGAGTATAGGGAGGTTCTAGAGCGGCGAACTTGCGATCGGACATGTCCGGTGGCAAGTGACCGAACGATGGCAGCGTCTGATCAAATGTTTGTGGCTCCAACGGTCGGGACGACTAGACACGTCCGATCAGGACGTGGTCAGCGTCCGGTCAGTAGCAGAAAAGCGGGATTTCGTTCCCAATGGCTACTTTCTCAGTGGGGCTTATAAATACAACCCCCAACCAGCCAAATGGTGTGTGTGGAGCTAAGGAAACATACCAAGGGTGTTGATACACCATTTTAGTGATCTCCACTTGCATAGTGCTTAGTGTTTTATTACGTGATTAGCGTAGGTGCTTTGAGAAGTGCTTAGGCTGATTAGACCACCGCTTATGCTCTTGCTCTAGGTTTAGGCCTAGTGTTTAGTGAGGTTTACATACCTCTTACCACTCGGTGCTTGCGTGCACCATTGTTGTACATCAGAGGGGCTTATAGTCTTTCGAGATCACACCAACCGTGTTTGTGGTGTGGCCGCCACCGTATACCGAAGGGAACAAGGCCCGTGACATTTTGATCGAAAGCTTGATAGTGACGATGGCCGGGAGCATCTAGGAGAGGCTTGCCGGAAGGCACGCTGGAGACCCACTTGCATGTGGGGAAGGCTTGAGGCTATCCACGGAGTTACCCGACTAGGAGCTTGGCCCTTGCGAGGGATTCCTTGCGAGGGGCTCCAACGAGGACTAGGGAGAAGCTTGCGCGCTTCTCGATACCTTGATAAAAATACCAGAGTCATCAATGGGAGTTTGCATATCTCTACCTTGCTCTTTAGCTTTAGCCTTTACATTGATCGTATTACTCCTTTTTGAGGTAGAGATAGCAACACACTAGCAAAACCATAGTTGCACATTTAGATAGGTTATCTATTGCATAGGTTTTGCTTGGGTTAGAAAAAGAGGCCATAGTTTAGAGTTAGATTTTTAAGTTGCCTAATTCACCCCCCCTCTTAGGCATCACGGTCCCCTACAATTGGTATTAGAGCCAGGTTGGCTCAATTTGGACCTTTGGCTTAACCGTCGTTGAGTCGACGCTATTTAGAGTGGCTGTGATGGATACCTCTAGGCCTCTGCACTTTGACGGCACTAACTTCCCATACTATAGAGCTAGAATGGCTTGCTACCTTAAGGCGGTTGATTTGGGAGTTTAGAGAGTCACTTGTGATGGGATGAAACCCATTAAGAATCCTGATAAACTCACAAAGAGTGATGAAAAGAAAATTCATTTCAATGCTAGAGCAAAAAATTGCTTGTTTGAATCTTTTAGCATGGATGTGTTTAACCAAGTGTTCACTTTAAATACGGCACATGAAATTTGGTTAAAACTTCAAGAGCTCCATGATAACACAAGTAATGTCCGTGAGCAAAAACATTGTCTAGCTAAACAAAATTATGAATCCTTCAAAATGAAAGATGATGAGCTTGTTCGTGATATGTATTCTCATTTGAATCTAATTATCAACGAGCTCCATTCTATAGGATTAACAAAGCTAGATGATGTAGACATTGTGAGGAAGATCATCTCCATTCTACCACAAAAAATATGCAAGCATCATCACCATCCTTCACAATATGGAGGACTTGAGTACAATGACCATGGCCATAGTCATTGGCAAGATAGTGGCATTTGAAATGTCATGCAAGATGGGTCAAGAAGAAGCCTCTTCATCAAGCAAAGGCAAAGCTGTTGCATGTGGCAAGAAAAAGAAGATGAAGTGCAAGCAAGTTGAGGCAAGCTCAAGCTCAAGCTCCTCAAGTGAAGATGAAGAAGAAGAAGAAGATGATGATGATGATTCTAGTGATGATGATCAATCTTCCTCCTCCACCTCTGACCTTGATGAAGAATCAATCAAACTAATCAACAAGGTGGAGAAGATGATCCAAAAGCTAAATGTCAAGGGTGTGCCCATTCAAATCCAAGATCTCATTTTCATCAATAAAAGAAATGAGCAAAGAAAGAGAGGATACTATGGATGCGACGAGATAGAGCACTTTGTGGAAGGTTGTCCAAATAAGCCCACACCCAAGACAAAGAAGAAGACATGCAAGAAACAAGCCCTCACATCAATAAGCACATGGGATGATTCTTCAAATGAAGAAAAAGACCATCACAAGAGGAGAGGGCGCAAGCACTCATCATCAAGCTCTTCTCATGTGTGCCTTATGGCACGCGATAACGAAAGCTCATCCTCTAGTGAGAGTGATAGTGATGATGAAATGCCTTCTTATGAAGAAATTGTGCAACAAAACCTTAATTATGCTAAAGTTTGCCCTAGTCAACAAAAGAAGCTTGGGAAAATAAAAGAAAAGCTAGATAGTTCACAAGAAGCATACAAAACTTTGCTTGAACAATATGAGAATTTTGCTAATCTTAATGTTCAACCATCTACTAAAATTGAGCAACTTGAGGCTAGTGCAACAACAAATGCATGCACAATCAATGATGAGCAACTTGTAAAGAAAAATAAAAAATTAAAAGAAAAGTTAGCTAGCTCACAAGATGCTTATAAAAGTTTGCTTGCTAAAATGGAAACCATGTGCAAACATTGTGATGAGCTAACTAATAAAGTTGCTAATCTTGAAGCCGTTAGTACAACTCCCACTAAGGCATCTAAAAAGAAAAGTTCTAATATGTCTAAAAAGGATGCCTCTACTTCTTGTAATGATTTATGTTTAGACTCATCCTTTTGCAAACAAGTTTGTGTTGAGAAAGTTGTTGTAGATACATGCAAACAAGAGGTTGCAAAGGAGAATGAGCAATTCAAGCAAGAAGTAGCTCGCCTCACCAAGGACTTGACTCAAGTGAAAGGCAAGGCGAAGAAGCCCAACTTCATCAAGATAACACCGTCAAAGGAGTGAAGAAGCTTGATGAAGGACAAACTGTGGTTTGCTATGTGTGCCACAAGGAAGGTCACAAGTCCTATGAGTGCAAGGTGAAGAATGAGGGAGGAGCAAAGAAGAAAGAGAAGAAGCAAACAAGCAAGCTCTCCAACACCTACACCAACAAGGTAGATAAGAAGGCCTCCATACCATACATGCTAAAGAAAAAGAAAAATGACAAGGTGGTGGCCATCAAGGTAAACAAGCAAGCCAACAATGGGGTCAAACGTTTTTGGGTGCCAAAGGAAATTATCTCCAACATGAAGAGCGCCAAAAAGGTTTGGATCCCGAAAGGGAAGTCAGAAGTCCTATGGACTTTAGGGAATTTGGAGACTTGGCAAAGTATGGATGCATTTCATGGGGTGCATCATGATGGATAAAATCATTGCCAAGTGGGTTAGTGAATACTATGAACCCAAATTCCCCTTCCCATGTTAGGTAACTAGATACAATTTACTTAAATTAGTATTAGATTTAAATTTTCCTACAATAAGTATCTTTTAGCATCTAGTTACTCTTCATGCCTAGGTTTGCATTTGCATTTTTATATATTTTGTCATGCATACACTAGGTATTTCATATGGTAGGCTTGCTCGGTTTCATTCTTATTCCTTGGAGCAATCCTACATGGTTTAAAAATTGTTTAGGAGCACGGCACATAGCTTGTCCTTCAATTATTCATCTAATATATGCCAAAGTCTAAATTGTAGATAATTTCTCCCGAATATCGCCTTCGAAAATGACTCTCACATTCATGTGATGTCATCTTTCAAGTGGTATTTTTATTCTAAAATCAATGTGCATGTTTCCTACAAGTATTCCATACTTGTGTGCACAAATTTAGGGGGAGATTACTCTACAAGTTGGATGCTTTGAGACTAACACCTTTTTAAGCTTATCATGTGTGTAGTAGTCTCATTGCAAGGAAAATGGAGTCCTCGGAGTTAAGCATCATACTTCAAATATCCACCACCGATTGCAAGTGGTAGAAATCAAATTGATTTCTACATGTGGTATTTCTAAACCAATATCATCATGTTGATTTCATTTTGATATTTATATGCTTTCTCCGAGCATTATATAGATTAAATTCCCTTGTGCAATACTTTGCCAATTATGCATATGCTTTGCCTTCTATCATATGTATGCATACATTTAGGGGGAGCTTAGTCTATATAATGTGAGAGTCAAATTTTGTGATCTATTTCACTCTACACACAAAAGATCACAAAGTTTGACCCTCCCTTGTGCTACTAATGTCTTCCTTTTTGGTGTTTGATTCCAAAGGGGGAGAATTTAGAGGACCAAAAGCAAGCATTAATTTATAGTAATGGTCCGAGAAAGGGAGGATAGTGGATTATGGATTAGCCTATGTAATGGAGAGAATTTGTAGGAAGCAAGGCTTAAATCCATAATACCACATGGGAGGATAGTGGATTATGGATTAGCCTATGTAATAGGGAGAATTTGTAGGAAGCAAGGCTTAAATCCATAATACCACATGGGGGACATTTGCAAGTGCAAGATAAGTTTTTATGTAGTCTTACAAGTAGTATCTTTTAGCATCATATAATCTTGCCCCTTGCATTGCATCCTAGCAAGTAGGTAGTTTTTTAATTTCAAAATTCTATTATTTGCTTGCTTTGGTCGTGTTGTCATAAATCACCAAAAAAGGGGAGATTGTAAGGAAAATGGGCCCTAGGCCCATTTACTTTGGATTTTGGTGTTTGATGACCAACACAACCAAATTGGACTAATGAATTTGCAAGTGTTTGTTCTGTAGTTCAATAGGGTGCAAGACGTGACTTGGACAAAGGTGACATGATGATCCGATGATCAACACCTCAAGCAAGACCTTAGGAGCACAAGAGAAGACCCAAGATATCAAGCAAAGTCCAAACATGAAGAAAGGAAGCAAGCCGCATGCAAGATCGCGAAGAAACAAGCTCACAGAAGCGATCGGACGCTGGACCGAACACTGGTAGAAAGTGACCGGACGCTCCGATCAGTGGCTCGGCCACGGCAGGCGTCAGCAGCAGCGACCGGACGCTGAAAAAGTGAATCGACCAGACGCACTGATGGCACTGTTCATCAGTCAGGCAACACACTCAGCAAGTGACCGGACGCTGGCGGCAAACTAACCGGACACAGGACATTAGCGTCTAATCGAGTACAGAGAGGTTCCAGAGCAGTGAACTTGCGACCATACGTGTCCGGTGGCAAGTGACCGGACGCTGGCAGCGTCCGATCAGTTGTTCGCGGCTCCAACAGTTGGGACAACCAGACGCGTCCAGTTAGGACATGATTAGCGTCTGGTCAGTAGCAGAAAAGCAGGATTTCGTCTCCAACGACTACTTTCTCAGTGGGGCTTATAAATACAACCCCCAACCAGCCAAATGGTGTGTGTGGAGCGGAGGAAACATACCAAGGGTGTTGATACACCATTTTAGTGATCTCTACTTGCATAGTGCTTAGTGTTTTATTAGGTGATTAGCGTAGGTGCTTTGAGAAGTGCTTAGATTGATTAGACCGCCACTTATGCGCTTGCTCTAGGTTTAGGCCTAGTGTTTAGTGAGGTTTGCATACCTCTTACCACTCGGTGCTTGCGCGCACCATTGTTGTACATCGGAGGGGCTTGTAGTCTTGCGAGATCACACCAACCGTGTTTGTTGTGTGGCCGCCACCGTGTACCGGAGGGAACAAGGCCCGCGGCGTTTCGGCCGGAAGCTTGATAGTGAAGACGGCGGGGAGCATCCAGGAGGGGCTTGCCGAAAGGCATGTCGGAGACCCACTTGCGCGTGGGGAAGGCCCAAGGCTATCTACGGAGTTACCCAACTAGGAGCTTGGCCCTTGCGAGGGATTCCTTGCAAGGGGCTCCAACGAGGACTAGGGGGAAACTTGCGTGCTTCTCGATACCTCAGTAAAACTACCGGAGTCATCGATGGGAGTTTGCATATCTCTACCTTGCTCTTTAGCTTCCGCATTTACATTGATCGTATTACTCCTTTTTACGGTAGAGATAGCAACACACTAGCAAAACCATAGTTGCACATTTAGATATGTTATCTATTGTATAGGTTTTGCTAGGGTTAGAAAAAGAGGCCATAGTTTAGAGTTAGATTTTTAAGTTGTCTAATTCACCCCCCCCCCCTCTTAGGCATCACGGTCCCCTACAGATGGCACTGCCCCTTTTCAACAGAGAGCGGGTGAACTAGAGTTGGGAACCACCACCCCTAGGTGGTGCACCATCCCATTTTTCCAGATAGCATGGATTTTGGGGTGTTGGCTAGGGTGGCACCGCCACCCCCTGTTCGGTGCCACTGCCGCCTGTCTGGTGACCGCTGACAGTCAAACTAGCCATTGGATTCGATCGTTGAGGGGCACCAACACCCCATGTCCGGTGCCACACCAACATGTCCATTGACCCCGTAGAAGCTGACTCAAAAGGGTAATGGCTCTATTTACTTGTGGGCTTATTAGAGCTAGTGGCCGGCCTTGGCCACTCTCTTGGCACTTCTAACAGCTGCATACACCCTTTGAGGGCTGAGCACACCACTCCACTTACTTGCACACTTGATTTCATCATCTTGAGTGAGATTGGAGAGCCTCTAGTGCTTTGCTTAGTGTTCTAGCATCATGTGGCACTAGTTGGGTGATTTGGGCTGGTGGAGTTCTTGTTACTCTTGGTGTTTGCCAACACCTACATGACCCGGTGATTGGTGGATCGTTGAGCGGCTATTGGTGATTGTTGCCGGCTTTGATCGTAGACATTGTGAGGGCTTCTTGTGCCTTTCTCGTGGGAGATCACAAAAGGAAACTCTAGTGGACTGTGCATGGCTTGTGTGATGCTCATCTTGTGTTGGTTGTGTAGCACCCTATTGAGGGTTTGGCGTGTGATGCCAATTAGCGCGTGAACCTCCAAGTGAGTGAATCGCCACAACGAGGACTAGCTTGCCGTCAAGCAAGTGAACCTCAATAAAAATTCATTATGTCATCATTTGATTCCAAGGTGATTGGTCTCCATTGGAATTCATTCATGTGATTGATTGGCTCCTTTGGTGATTGGCTCATTCCTCTACATGGCGGTATAACACTCTGTCCTTCCTGCGCATTTACATTTCTTAGTGTAGCTTGGTCCTTTAGTGTAGCTAGTTTTGAGGGCAAGCAAGAGTCGTGTCTAGTGGTTAGTGAGGCCCTTTAGTTAGTCTTTGAGAGATCACTAATTTAGTGTAGTGACATAGCCTTTGAGTGCTTAAAGATAATAGCAGCTAGAATTGTGGTAGGTGGCTTGCATTCTTAGTAGGCTAGCGCAACATTCGCTTCGCCTCATGTTTGTCTAACCGCTTTGTGTAGTGTTGTTGTAGAAATTTTTATAGGCTATTCACCCCCCTCTAGCCATTAGGACCTTTCAGATGGCCCGGTGATTGGTGGATTGTTGAACGGCTATTGGTGATTGTTGCCGGCTCCAATCATCGACATTGTGAGGGGTTCTTGTGCCTTCCCTATGGAAGATCACGAAAGGCTACTCTAGTGGATTGCGCGTGGCTGGTGTGATCTCCATCTTGTGTTGGTTGTGCGGCACCCTATTGAGGGCTTGGCATGTGATGCCAATTTGCATAGTATTGTTATAGAAATTTTTATAGGCTATTCACCCCCCTCTAGCCATTAGGACCTTTCATAGGGTTCAGATCTGGTCGGTCGTGGCACGTGCCGAGGTAGGGGATCCGGATCTGGCTTGTACCGTCGTCGAGGCTAGGGTTCAAAAATGTATGAGAGAGGGTGCGGCTGGAGAGTGGAGAGGTAGTCGAGCTACTATGCCAATGGTGCCTAGGGTCCAGAGCAGGGTGGCAGAGGGGGCGGCTGAAGAGTGGAGAGGGAGGCCATGGGACTAGGATTTAGAGCTGGAGAATGGAGATGGAGACAGAGACGGCGACTCTTTACGCTTTTATGTGGCCATCACATTACCACAAATGCCCTTGTCTAAAATCGATGTCGTGGTAAACCTATTTTTCCCGCGAAGGGCAAAAGAGAGACATCTAATTTTTAGTGCGTGTTGGCGGGACTGCTCGGCGCGGTGCGAAATCAAATTTTCAGGGCGTGTTGGTGGGACTACTCGACGCGGTGCTCAGCAGAGACCGAAATTTATTCTGTGTTTTAATAGGAAATAATTACGACAAAATATCCATCTTTGCATTTTTTTTCTCCTGTGCACCTATTTATATATCCGATAAGTTGGTTGTAGACTATTTGGTTTTTTCATAATAATATAAATAAACATAAAACTAAAAGAGGATGATAATAAATAATTAAAAGATGCATAAATTTGACACCTAAAAATTACCAAAAAATAAAAAATAAAGCTACTCGTTGTAGCTTGTTGTGCTGCATCTACCGATTATTATTTTTTATTTGTGTGATTGCATCTGCGGCTGTTTGAACTAAGACCCATAATTTGGAAGCAAGGGGAAGGCAGACCCAGGGATGGAAAACCCTCCATAAATAACTAAATGGGTTATTGATATCTCCATGGATTTTCCAACCTAAAAAATGTCATGGATTCTAAGGAGATTTGAGTTTCCAGAGAAAGAGAAACAAAGTATCCTCCTCCTCGCTAGTGCTCTGGTGATTCGCTGGACGAGTCACTATACTCCAGATCGTCCTCCTCCTCTCTATAGTCATAGTCGGTGTGGTACTTTGTCATCGCTTGAGTATGTTCCCATTGCTCGTCGCCATTACTACTCAAATCTCCAGTGTAGTAGTCAAGTGGTTGACGTGTTTTCCTGCTATGATAACGAGCAAGTCCATGGCTCTATGTATTTAATGCGCGAGACTTTCTTATCATCAGAACAGGAAAACGCGTCCACCCCTTGACTACTACTCTGACTGCTCGTATTCTAAATCTATTTTATTAGTAATTAGTAATGCTACGGGGACTCATGTCTTTGAACGTTTGTTAGCGTATGCATCGAGTATAAATATCCTTTCTGGTCTCTTTTACTTTTCACTTGCAAGTTGCTAGCCAAGGAAAGGAGGCAGTGTTACAACTTCGTTAACAGCTATTGCCTTGGTGTCTTTGTTAATCTTCGTTGAACTTGTAGGAACCTTGCAGCGAGGAGTAAGTCTCTCCTTAGTGTAATGCAGAGCAGAGGAGCCACTGGTGCTGAAATGTTATTGCACACGTAAGAAAAGTCCGATCACAAGTCTCGCCTCGGTCTAATGCAGAGCAGAGGAGCCATTGGTGTTGAAATGCTATTGCACACGTCAGAAAGTCCGACCTCTGTACATTTAAACGCGTCTGACAGTATCCTTCGTAGTTTTCCTTGTCTTCCTATGATGCTTGTTACTGCGTCGTTTATGATTTTAAGTTTAGCTAACTTAATAGTAGTATAGCCTAGTAGTGCAATATGGTGGGTGCATTGTAGTGCTCTTGAAGTGTCATTTTTGTGTATTTTGGAGTGCCCTCATCAACATACCCCATGTACCCATGACATTAGAAATCAATATAAATATTGTACTACAACTGAATTAATGGATGAAACAGCGACAGAAGCTGTAACACCACCGTAACACATGTGAGCGCCAAACAATTAATTTAATTTGCAAACAAAACAAAGATGTAACACTAGTTTAGCTGAAATAATGACAACATCCATCATTGAGGAAATTAATATGTCCATAGACAAGCAAACAACATTGGTCCATTTAAAAATACATGATAGAGAGACACATCAAATGCAGCTTTATTTACTGCTCTGCTAATGAATCCAAGAACAAGGGAACATAAGGAAGATAATATGGTCTGTAGATGAACTCTTTTTAATGGTACGTCTACCATACCAAAAGACACAGACAGGGATGACATGAATTTTTTTGTGGTCCATGTTATATGCGATGATTGTTCCATCCTCCCTAGCAAAGAAAATCAAATTCTATTCTGGGTGAACTGTGATCACTATGTCCTCATCATTAAAATCTGGAAAACCAAATCTAATATTAATCCTTCCAAACAGGATCCGCATGGTGACCGTATGCTTCAATGTTCAATTATCAATACCATAGTCTTCAAGGATCCAGATTAAAAGCTTAGAATCATTGGGACCATCAATAATACATAAACACAAGTGACCCTGAGCTTGATGCATGGAGTGGTGAGGACCATCTGGCCTATCAATTTTCCTCCATGTGTTTCCCTTCATATCCACAGCAAATATAATAGAGTACCTCCCATAGTGCCCCATAATGTGCAGACAACCGTTAAGAAACACACTTGGTTATCTATAAAATGTCATATCAGTATGCTCGTCCCATTCAGATTCCTTATAGATCCATGCTATAGTTGAGATGAGTAGATCTCCATACCTACGCACATAGCGTTGACATCCACATATTCAATCACATGGAAGTGCGAGGAGGCTATCGGATCAAACGCCAAGCGAGCCTCACCAACAGCATGGCCAATATCATGGGTGTTAGGCGGTAGAATTTTAAACTTCTGGGTCATTAGATTGCAGACAACATAGCAGTATCCATCAGCCCTAAGACACCAGCATAGGAATGAGGCCATTGTAGCAATCCTAGAGAGCTACATTGTCAATGTTGAAGGGAAAGAATTCTAAGGAGTGGGGGCGTACACCATGGACGATGCTGGTGAAGTTTCGATTAGCCATTCTCACTGTCGTAGAAGAGGCCTACCATAGTCTGGGGCTGCTTCTTATGGTTGTTGGGATCCGAGATGAGGTCTTTCTAGGAGCGACAGACACATTTGCAGTAGAATAAGAAGCGGGCAGGGAGGTGGCGGAGGATCTCGAAAATGAGATCCTCCATGAGGCTAGCTAGTGCATTCCTCTTGTTGGGAGTCTCCTCCATTTTGTCAAAGTGTAGTACGATGAGAGCTTCCTCAGTAATGAGATCACTGAAGAGGAAAATAATCCAATAAAGATCCATCAGTGAAGTCCACAACTTATACCAAAGTGCAACTAACAATTTTCATGGTACTGACCTCATATAAATTTAGAGTAGCACCACATAGATATATATAACTCAAACTAGAGTAGCAGTTAATGGAGCTGTAACCATTATAATTTCAAGCAGTTAATTGAGCTTTCTCAGTTCTCATAGGTAGAATGTCAGTGAACAAGTGGTAGTGATTATCATTGGCATCCGTAGCAACATGTGCAACTTAAACATTATTGGTCTCAGTGATGTGAATGATGGACACAAAGCATTGATTTGCTTTCGATGCCTTCCTCTTGCTTGGAACCAAATGGCTAACTTGGTTGTCAACAAGGTGAAGACATAGAAAGCAAACATATGAGCTACATCCTAATACATCCAACAGCCATGTAGAGACCATTGGCATAGAAATGTGGCCTCAGATATGTTACAAGTTCAAAATATCATAAGGACTCACCAGGTGGCACTAGAGCATACGAAACAGAAATGTAGAATCATGCAAGCACTAGGACAGAAAAAATAGTTTCAGGCAGAAGCGAAGGGCCTGTATGTTTGCATAGACATATAGGTATAATCAAGTAAGCACTTGACAATTAACAGACCTAGTTGCACACAGTCATTTATAGTAAGAACATTAAACATATGCAGAAAACCAAGACACCAGCTAGAAAACCTAGTGTCCACCTCCTAGTTCTTTTCATTAGCATTTGCCTAACCAGATCTGCAAAGCTACAATATTTCTTGTATACCTCATGTTCAAGCAATGACAAAAATAGTGAAGCTAGGAAAAGATGAGAAAGGAGACCTACGGATCGGATCTGTCGCCTCTACTGCGGCACACAACGGACACGGACGCCAATGTCGCCGCACTCCACTGGGAAGACCCACCGCCTAGCCTCCAAAAGGACGCCTGAGTCACTACAACACACTAGGGATCCTCTATTGCTGCCACCAGCCGCAAGTCCAACGGGCACAGATTTATTTCCACTTACAGGGGATACATCAAATATATAAGTCAACCTATCCACACAGAGAACATATACTACTATTAGGACTCCAAAGACATGTCAACATAACTAGACGTCTAGTGCAATGGTGAAGATGGTCTATTCCTTGATCTGGGTCTCAGGTTCGACTCCCAAGTCTCATCGTTTTTTTGAGTTTGAATTTATTAAACCCCATGGTGGCAACAAGTGACACGCAAACCTGTCAGGTCCCACATTGTCGGATGGAGATGGAGAAAGGTCCCTACTGGCCATTGGGTCCCAAAGGTTGAATGGTCCCATAGGTACACATGACATGCAAGCCATCAGGGTCCCACAGGTCGGATGGAGATGGAGAACGGTTCCACAGGTACACGTGACACTTAAGCCATCAGGTCTCACAGGTCGAATGCTGAAGGGTCCCTGCAGGTACTCGTCGGATGGAGAAAGGACCGAGTGGAGACTTCTATGACGAATTGTAAGCATCACGGATGAGTAACTGTAGGTCCCACAGGTACACGTCGGATGGAGAAGGGTCCCACAGGTACACGTCGCATTGGATAAAGGATCAAGCGAAGACTTTTATGATGAATTACAAGCGTCACAGGATGAGTAACTACAAGTCCCACCGGAATGGAGAAAGTACAATATGGAGATCTATGACAAAGCCATTCATTACAGATCAAATATTATCCATCATAGATGTGTAATTAGTTCAATGATGAAGTCTTGTTTGTCATAGGTTTAAATGAGATCGTCACATATGAGTCACGCGAGTGATCTATGACTGAAACCCTACGCTCTTCTATGATGTTTTTTGTGACGATGCCTAATTTCATCATAGAAAGGGAGGGTTGCAGGATTGTTACCACTGATCTATGACGAAACAGAAATATTTGTCATAAAAATGATCTTCAATGACTATTTCAGATTCGTCATTAGCATTTTTGTCATAGAAGTGGATATTTCTAGTAGTGGTACCTTACCGCCTTGATATCAGCCCAGTACAGATAGGATGTGCCTAAATATGATGAGTATGAGGCTCACCAGCACCAGGGTACGTCATCAGACGTGGTGGGCAAGAAACTGAGGAAGATTTGGACACCGACTCGTACGGAGATATGATAGATTAGTTGTTATACTTTCCATGTAATCAACTAGGAAACATATTTGTAAACCGATCAGATCTTGTAACCCTAACCCCTGGACTATATAAGGAGGGGGTAGGGACCCCTGATCGGTTCAACACAAGCTACATCAGCACCCTTGTAAACTGAAGCATATGAGAGAAGAGATCCTCCTCAATCTGAACGAAGGGTACCACATACCTAAACCAGTATAAACCCTTGTGACATCGTGTGCTACGCTACTAATTCCCTGTGCGTAATACGTTGATACGTATTACCAGAGCTAACATTTCCGGCTAGTTGGTGCATTATGTAGGGGCCTTTTGCGCACAGATTCATTACGTTTCAGATGGGTGTTGTCTTCAACTTTGACGACATTGAGAAGATGCAACCAAGCGCCGAGATCACCTTTGGTAGTCTGTACTTCATTGTCGACCAGCTTGGGAACTTGCATCTCCAAGAAGGAGAACCACCTATGTAGGAGGATGAGAAGCCACCCTCCATCTGCCTGTTCCTCGTGGGGATCGAGGACGCCATGGAAGTCGGGCCTCTGGTGCTAGCTAGGCACATGAACCTCCACGCTCGAGAGGCCTTCGCCGAGTTTAGTTGGGAGTACCTCCTCAACAAGATCTGCATTCTCTTCATGGATCCATGCTGGGTACCCGATGCAGATCCAACACCGCTACCAGACTGCATCCTAACCGGTTTCCCAACTGAGATTAGGAATGTGACGGCTACCTATGACTCCTGGCTTCGCCAAGCCATCGAGGCTATCCCCGAACCAGATCACCCCGCTACCGAGGGTGACTGGCCTAGTGCGCTGCGACTATAGTTGATTCGTTAGGATGGCAAGCATCCATAGCCTCGACAATAGGGCCATAAGAAATGACCCCATGCTCAATGCCGATCACGGTGCCGATAACTCCAACAGGGCTCCACTGCTATCGCCGACTTGGACATCTACGATGACATCATGGCCGAGTACCTTACGGATGATGACAGAATTGGAGACGGCCCCTCGCCACTACTTGAGTGCTACATGGCTTGAACCCAAAAAGATGACTGCCACGGGAGGGAGGGATGACATTGAGCACTCAGCGGACGCACTCAACTCCCCTCTTAATAGTACGACTATCTATCATAAATCCAACCACATACTCTATTGTGTCTTGCCGGCAAAACAAAATTCCTAACTTATACCTTTGCCTTGATCACCATAGAGTTTTCTTTTTCTCTTTCTTCTTTTTGAAGTGTGAGCTTGTTTCAATTGGATTGATCACCATTCATCCATATACAAACCTTGCTCATCACCTCGGTGTGGACCTAACCTAGCTTAATGAACACTTAGCAACAGGTTAGTCCCTGGTTGTCTCAATTTAAAAACCAAATATAGTGCTTTAAGTGAGGCAAGGCCGAGTGTCACTCGGGTGCCACCGCCAATATTGGTGGTAGCATATGGTCAATATCTATTCTTCAAATTTAAGGTATTGTCTTAAAATTATTGCGCACTTATTATTTTTACTATAATTTGTATGATTGCTATCGTGTTTACGTTTTTTTTTTGTGCTTTTGGTCTACCCGTGCTGCTAGAGTTCACCCCCACCTAGAACTTTTTTCTGGTCCGTCAGTGTTTTCCACCCAGCATGAACCTCCAAGAATGCACAAAACCACTTCATGCATGCGTCGTATGTAGTCGCAGTCGCTATTCTGGTGGCCGCCTTTTTAAACCTTTCCGATTCATATCGGGGGACAGTCATGAATCTAGTATAGGCTGCTGAAAGCAAATGAAAAGAAGGGAGAAAGAAACATCTGATGCCCATATAGCAAGTTAGCGTTTCTGCTTCCAGCTACTTTACCAACATTAGCAAAAGCCATAGTCATCAACGAAAACGACTCAAAGCAACATGAACTTTTAATCTTGGCAGACTACGACAGGTTTCCACATAATAATATATATATGTACACGCCTGGATGAAAACACAGGGTCTGTCGTATCAGTCCTCGTCAACATATACCAACCTCCCTCAGTTCCTCCACTTCATATTAAAACTCATCAGTAAGAACACCTCCAGTTGAGTCCAAACGGATTATTGATCACTCTGAATATAAAAAAGCATAAGAATCAAGAGAGCAACCTAACCAATATATAAAGAAAACCCTAGTAGCGCGTCACTTTCACCAAAATCTGGATTCACATTTTTTTCTTGATAGCTATCACCAGATCTTCTTGTTCATTCCTCCGTTCCATGAACTCCTATTCTCTGTCCTATCATATATGGGAGATTTATTTTTTCATACTGGACCTGATTCTTTCATCGGATTATTCACATCACCCTTGGCGTTCCCATTGTATCTGCACTTGCGACTGCTTAACGAGGAGCTGAGGGAGGGGCGTGTCTGCACAGAACAGACGGACGTGTCTTTGATATATTAGAGACGGCTTATAGTAAGATGTGTCTCGGATATTATGTCATCAGAGACGGGTACAGTGGCTGTGAGGCTGTGGACTAATATTTTAGAGACGGATATCTATGTCACCCGTCTGTACTGCTTTATCTGTGACGCTGGCTGACTTACGATCCTTTGTTCATTTTTGGCCTAGTGGAGCTTAATTTATGTGACGGTCTAGTCACCTAGATGTGTAATGCCAAATTTAGTTGGTTGGTATTTTGGCTCCTTGCAAAGTGCGTCGATTGACGATTATTATCATACACTTGATTACTTTATTACACTAATGGTTCTTGGCAGGGTCGTCGTGTGTACACCAGGACCCTTGCATTCATGTGCACTGACGCGTGTTGGGTATATAGCACTGAGCTCATGCCTTCGCTATATACCCTGCTGCAAGAACATGAACATATATATGGCCATATGCACACGTACGCATAAAAGATCAAAACTTCCGCTCTCATTATGTAGTATGAGTTATTATGGCAGCTTTGATCTTTTCACTGGAAAATTCTTCCCTTTCAGCTCAAGACTGAACTGTCATGTTGCACTGAAAATTCGCATATTTCTAGACTCATTGAGAACCGATCACATCGGATAAGACAACACAGAAACTGCACATTATCTGTCCGTTCAACATCGGTTAATCAAATTAGTAGGTACCGCACAGATGTTTGTCAAAGAGCGAGCGGTTTACCGGCCTCTGGGGATTTTTCTGCAACGATATTTACTTCATCTGGAGAATTTTATTCAGATTTGCTATCTCAACCGGTTATTTTCTTGTCCTCTAGCAACCGGATTTCGTCCGATCTGCCGCCCGACACATGTGCGCCCCGCTTCCTACGTCGCACAGCTCCCCACTCCGAGCTCCTTCTTCGCTTCCTCTGCTGCGGCCACCTCCCTAGGCTTCCACCGCCGCCGCCCCGGCGCAGGCGCAGGCTTCCTTCTTTGCTCTCTGCTTCCTCTTCCTTGTGCCGCTCGAAGATGAGATCTGCTCTCTGTACTTCTTTGCTCTCTGTTCTTCCATTTGTATTTGTGAACATGAAGACCTTTGTGAACAATTTGACATATATTTCTCTGATGCCTAGAATCCATAGAAATAATTTATAAATTTGTTTGAAAAAATTAGCATATATTTGTGTTATTCCCAAATTACATCACTATGTCCAATAAATTACATTGAAAAAATCATTGTAAATATAGTAATAAGGCGGTATAAATATAGCTATAAGACAGTGTGAGTGCATGGGAAAAATCCGGTTGTTAGGAGGAGCTAAAACAACCAGTTATTGGCTGGACAGATTCTTTTTTAATTGGTAAAGTTTATTTGGTTTCCTCGGCACAATCCGATTCATTTCTTTCGGGGCTGACATGGCGCCACATATGACGGCTGATTTGGCGCCATGTATCCGGTATTAGACAATTTGGGGTATAGTATATCTGGTTTTGTAATTCAGGAGGGAAAAATCGAACAAGGTCAATATATAGTTGAGGAGGTGAGATGGTGTGGGGGATACGACCCCGGATACCCGCGGCAGACCACATGGGCTACGCCTCCAGGGGCGGCCCAGCCCACGAGAAGAAGCCTTGCGGGGCACGATTCTGCTCGGCGCCTCCCGCAAGACATGGGGAGGATATCCTGAAGATGTTACGAGATCTGTTAGGATACGTACGATCACATGGTTCTTGTAATCTGTTATTACTTTCCGGTTATCTCTCAGATCTAACAGACTTGTAACCCTGCCCCCGGACTATATAAGGCGGGCAGGGACCCCCTACGAAATTACGGCAAATCATACGATAGCTAATACAAACCAACAGACCACAGGAGTAAGGTATTACGTCATACTGACGGCCTGAACCTGTATAACTCGTGTGTCTCTGTTGCCTTCTTGTTCTTGATTACATGCTCCTCTGCCGATCAATCTACCTTCGTGGGATACCCCTCGGAGGACTGCCGATGATATTCTGTCGACAGTTGGTGCGCCAGGTAGGGGTGTGCGTGCTGTTTCCTTGTCGAACAAGATGGCTTTTTTCGCAGGCTCTTCGTCCCTCCCGCAGCCCGGCCAGATCTTCACGGTCGGATCCATCACGTGGGTCATCAACGCCGACGGAGTCGGAGAGCTCCTCGAGCCGGTGCAGATCCGTTCTGCGCCGACCACCCTCGCACCTGCGACTGCAGATCCAATCTCGAAACCACTTTCGGGGGTTGTCTTCATCAGCTACTCGTCGCTCGCTTCCTCGCTACTAGAGGAGGCATGTCAACAATGACGATCTGATCGAGTCCATCGATCGAGTCGGCCTGAAACTCGTCGATTGCCTCTCCATTGCCGAGTCGGCTCTGGACACCCTCGTTCAGCACCGACCACCTTCCGATCCCGATCTATCGGTGCTCAGTGCTCGACAAGCTTTGGGGCTCGCCGCCCTGCCCTTTGGGCTCGCCAACGCCGCCGCTACATATCAAGATGCCCTGAGGGGCAAATTCACCGACCAGATCACCGACCATCTCCCACCGACCGTCAACATGCTGCACGCCAGACGGGGTCCCGGAATGTCCCTCCAAACCATCCTGGAGGAAAATCCGGACTCCGAGTCCCAAGGCTCCACGGAGACCCTCGCCGAGACCTTCACCGAACAACCCCCTCTCCTGCCTTTCCGGGGTGGCGCAATCTTCAACGTCAGCATCGACAGCCCCCCTCGGAACGGCGAAACAGATGAAGAACGTGCCGCCCGTGAAAATAGGAACGTCAACCGCGTGCAACGCCATGATAACGAGCGCGCCCTTGCGATGGCCGAGGCCGCTCTTGATAACCAGTTCGACTCGCAAGGAAGGCCCCTCCATCGCAACCTCGACGAAGAATTCCTCCGCGTTGACGGCCACGACGTCTTCAAGACTCTGAGCGCCAATCTGGCGATGGCCGTCAACGAGCTTGCATGCCTCCCGCAGACGCCCGAGCTCGCCAAGGTCGCCGCTATGCTTAAAGCGGCACACTGTCAAGTTAATGACATCCGAGAAGATCAGAGACCTTCGTGCTCCACAAGCGCGATTCGCCAATCAGCCGTTCCTAGATCCAATCGCCGCCCCAGTCAAAGCCGTTTCGCCAACCAGTCACTACCTCCCCAGGGGGGAGCTGGAGGCCACCACGCCGAGCATCACCGCCAGCACGACCAAGAGGTCGAACAGGACGCCCGAGTGCACCTCAGCAACCTCCGGGATGCACGACGGCCTATCGATCAACGTCGCTTCGGGCGCCATGAAGATGAAGTACGACGCCGCCAGGAGTACGAGCGAGAGTACGGTAATCCGAACTCGGCTCTGGAGCCGATCATTGCCGACAACACTGCTGATATCGGCGCCGACAACCCGGAAGGGCCCCCAGCGTTCACCAGGGCGCTCCGAACACTCCAGTGGCCCCGTGGTTTCAAAATCACCGGGGTCGAGCCTTATGAAGGAAGGATGAACCCAACTCAGTGGCTGCAGGCTTATGCCACCTCCGTCCACGCCGTCAGAGGAGACACCAACGTCATGGCAAATTATCTCCCCGTCATGCTCACGCCAGCCGCCATGAGCTGGTTCACAACCCTTGCCCCGGACTCCATCGGATCTTGGGAAGAGCTGAAGAAAGTCTTCACCGACAACTACATGGCTACATGCAGGCGGCCGGGCACCAAGCACGATCTCAACCGCATCACCCAAAAGCCGTCCGAACTACTCTGCAGCTACATCTGACGCTTCTCTAAGATGAGGAATTCTATTCCCAACATCACGGAAGCTGAAGTCATCACCACCTTCGTCCGAGGACTTCATCACCGCAAACTCCGTTCTAAGTTCAACAGAAAGCCACCTACCGACATCGGCGAGATGATCACGACCGCCAACCAGTACGCCGACGCCAAGGAGGTGGAGGTGCGTTTTAATGAAGACACGGGCACTAATCGCCCGCCTCGCCACCACGACGACCGCACCGACGACCGACAGCACAATGACCGCCGCTACAATGACCGCAGTTTCCATCGGGACAGCGGACGTGATCGGCCAGATGGATTCAAATCTGGTCAAAATCGCCGCCGCCGACCAGACCACATTGTTGCCAACGTCAATGAGCCGCGCGCCAAGCGTAACTACAATGAGCAGTACAAGAAGATCCTCGATGGCCCGTGCCCCCTGCACAAGAACGCCAAACACAAGATGAAAGACTGCCTTGGTTTGGCTAAGGAGTTCCAGGACAAAAAGTACGACGACGACAATGGTGGGAACGGAGGACGCCGACCACCTGGGGGTAATAACAATGCCTTCTAGGACCATGATAAGGTGGTCGCCACCATCTTCGGGGGCCTCGCCTCCAACGAGAGCAGAAGGGAATGGAAGCTCGCCGCTCGACGAGTGCTCACCGTCGCTTCAGAGGAAACTACCGCCAACCCCAGCTATCGCCCGTGGTCTGAAATCCCCATCACTTTCAGCAGGGCCGACCAGTGGGCGGACATACCCTACACAGGGCATTTTCCCCTCGTCCTCGATGCGACTGTCCAGAAGGTGCTCTTCAGAAAGGTCCTTGTCGATGGTGGGAGCGCTTTGAATCTACTCTTCGCCGGGGCCCTAAGGGAGCTTGGCCTAGGGACAACAGATCTCATGCCCTCAGACTCCTCCTTCTAGGGCGTGGTACCTGGCAGGGCATCCGGACCGCTTGGGGAGATTACCCTACCAGTACAATTCGGCACGGCAACCAACTACCGAGTGGAGCATATCAACTTCTACGTCATCGACTTCGACACCGCCTACCATGCCATACTGGGGCGTCCGGCTCTGGCCAAGTTCATGGTCGTTCCGCACTACGCGTATTTGGTGTTGAAGATGCCTTCGCCCGCAGGAGTCCTGTCTCTGCGGGCCAACCTCTCCGTCGCCTACGCTTGCGAGACAGAGAGTCTCGCCCTCGCCGAAGCCACCGACCTCTCCATCCAGATGGCTAGCGTGGTCGCCAAAGCCAAGATGGCGTCTGCTGATGACATGGAGATCCCAGAGCCTCCTCGTGCCTCCGCCAAGTCCAAGGAAGTCAAGGAGATCGGCCTCAGCCTCGACGACCCTTCTAAGACGGTGAAAATCGAGGCTCACCTTGACCCCAAATAGGAAAGCGCACTCGTCTCCTTCCTACGTGCCAACGCCGATGTGTTTGCTTAGAAACCGACAGACATGCAGGGGGTACCATGGGAGAAGATCGAGCACTCCTTGAATGTCTCGCTGACTGCTAAACCGATCAAGCAAAAACTTCGCCGATTCGCACTGGACAAAAAGGAGGCCATTAGGGTAGAAATAAAACGGCTCTTAGCTGCCGGATTTATAAAAGAAGTGTATTATCTAGATTGGTTAGCTAATTCTGTTCTTGTTAGGAAAAAGAATAAAGAATGGAGAATGTGTGTTGATTATACTGATCTTAACAAACACTGCTCTAAAGACCCCTTCGGCCTGCCTCGGATAGACGAGGTTGTAGACTCCACCGCCGGCTGCGAGTTGCTCTCCTTTCTTGACTGTTACTCCAGCTATCATCAGATCTCCCTCAAGAAAGAAGACCAGGTCAAAACGTCGTTCATCACACCTTTCGGTGCATACTGCTACACCACTATGTCCTTCGGACTAAAAAACGCTGGAGCAACCTACCAAAGGGCTATCCAGACATGCCTCGACCAACAGATCGGCCGCAACGTCGAAGCCTACATCGACGACGTGGTCGTCAAGACTAAAACCGCCGACCTTGAAGAAACTTTCTCCAACCTGAACAAATACCGATGGAAGCTGAACCCTTCAAAGTGCATCTTTGGAGTTCCATCCGGTATCCTGTTGGGCTACATCGTTAGCACTCGAGGCATCGAACCAAACCCTGACAAGGTCTCCGCCATCACCAACATGAAACAGCCGACATGCATTAAGGATATACAGAAGCTTACAGGCTGCATGGCTTCGTTAAGCCGTTTTATCTCATGCCTCGGTGAAAAAGGGCTACCTTTCTTCAAGCTCCTCAAGGCCTCTGAGCTTTTTTTCTTGGTCAGAAGAGGCAGACACAGCTTTCGAGCAGCTCAAGTTGTTTTTAACAAAACCTCCAATCATGACAGCGCCGCAACCAGATGAAACTCTGCTGATCTACATCGCCGCCACTTCTCGCGTCGTCAGTACAGCTATTGTCATTGAACGCGAGGAAGCTGGACACGCCTACAAGGTGCAACGTCCGGTCTATTTTATCAGCGAGGTATTTAATGAGCCCAAAACTCGTTATCATCAGGTACAAAAACTGTTATATGCAATTTTGATTACCTCACGCAAGCTCCGACATTACTTCGAATACTACAAGATCGCCGTGGTCACCGAGTCCCCTCTGGGGGACAATCTCCGCAATAAAGAGGCCAATGGTCGTATCATCAAGTGGGCAGTTGAGCTCGGCACTTACTCCATTGACTTCAGAAGCAGACCCACCGTTAAGTCACAGGCGCTTGCTGATTTCGTCGCTGAGTGGACCGAGATCCAAGAACCCATTGCCGCCACTTGCTCCGAGCACTGGTTGATGTACTTCGACGGCGCCCTTAACATAAATGGTGCTGGTGTGGGCATTCTGTTCATCACGCCGACCAAGGATAAACTCCGATATGTTCTTCGCATACATTTTCCAGCCTCCAACACCGCCGCGGAATACGAAGCATGTCCCCATGGTCTCCGTATAGCTGTCGAGCTCGGCGTCAAACGCCTCATGGAGTATGGGGATTCCGCGCTGGTTATCAACCAGCACAATAAAGATTGGTCCTGTTCCAGTGAGAAAATGGACGCATACTGTGCCAAAATCAGGAAGCTCGAAGGGAAATTCTACGGTATCGAGTACCACCACGTGGTACAAGATCAAAACCAACCAACCGACCAACTCTCAAAGATAGGATCTTCTCGCGCCGCGGTTCCGCCGGGGGGTTTCGTTCAAGACCTCCTGGCACCATCCATTAAAAAGAGAAGGAAGTTGAAGAAGTACCCCCTGCCGAGCAGTTGGTACTTGCGGTACCTTTGCCGGTCGCCGATTGGAGGGAGCAGTTCATCAAATACCTCACCAGCGACGAAGTACCTGCCGACAAGATCGAAACCGAACATCTAATTCGCCGAAGTAAGCATTACGTGCTGGTAGACGGTAACCTGATGAGGAAAAGTGCCAAGGAAGGGATACTGCAGAAGTGCATCATCCAGGACGATGGTGTGAAGCTACTTTCTGAAATTCACTCTGGTTCCTGTGGCAATCACGCGACTTCGAGAACTCTGGTCGGTAAAGCTTTCCGAGTAGGTTTTTACTGGCCCACGGCCATCTCCGATGTAGAAGATCTCATTCGACGATGTGAGGGTTGCCAGTTTTTTGCCAAGCAAATACATGTACCGGCACAAGAACTGCAGACTATTCCAGCTTCCTGGCCATTCGCATGCTAGGGACTGGATATGATCGGGCCTTTCAAGCCAGCGCCAGGGGATTTCCTGTATGTGTACGTCGCCATTGATAAGTTCTCTAAGTGGATTGAGTACAAACCACTCGTCTCAGCTACTGTAAAGAAAGCAGTCGAGCTCTTTGAAGACATCATACACAGATTCAGTCTCCCGAACAGCATCATCACTGACCTCAGGACCACTTTTACCGGCCATTATTTTTGGGACTTCTATGAAGACCGGTGCATCTCCGTTAAATACGTTTCCATTTCTCATCCTCGAGCTAATGGCCAGGTCGAGCGGGCTAATGGTATGATCCTTGACGCCCTAAAAAAGGCTCTATCAGAAAGAAGGAAAGCATCCGGGCAGATGGCTCAAAGAACTACCAGCTGTGGTCTAGGGACTGCGCACTCAAGCTAGTCGCAGTACCGGCGTATCTCCATATTTTTTGGTCTATAGCTCAGAGGCCATACTTCCAGCGGATATTGCCTTCCGAGCACCTAGAGTAGAAAGTTATGATGAAGAGCAAGTCGCAGCTGTTCGGACAGAAGACGTTGATCGGGCTGAGGAAGAACGTCTGATCAGTTGCGTTCGCACAGCCAAGTATCTCAAAGGTTTGCGAAGGTATTACAACCGCAACATCAAAGGTCGTTCGTTTGCGATCGGCAACCTCGTGTTACGTAGGAAGCAAAAAATTGAAGGGCTTCACAAGCTATCTTCCCCCTAGGAGGGCCCTTACGTTGTCAAAGGTGTTACTCGACCAGGGTCTTACCGCTTATGTGACTTAGATGGAATCGATGTTCCTAACTCCTGGCACATCGAGCACCTTATACGTTTCTATCCCTAAAACAACACAGATATTTATTTTTTACTTTCTGATTAATAAAGTTCTGGTCTCCATAATTTGCCTCCATTTTTTCCTCCATTATAATTTTCACTTACGGTTGACGGGCTATACGCCACTCCATGACAATCTCCAATGCGCTCGCCAAGCACGCCGAAATTGCCGAACACGATTTCTCCAAAAATCGCCGAACACGATTTCGCCAAATCGCCGAACACGATTTCTCCAAAAATCACCGAACACGATTTCTCCAAAAATCGCCGAACACGATGTCTCCAAATCGCCGAACATGATTTCGCCAAATCGCCGAACACGATTTCGCCAAAAATCGCCGAACACGGTTTCTCCAAAAATCGCCGATTATGTTTTCTTCGGATCAGATAAATCTTTCTCCTAATAATGACGATGATTTTTGCACTCCAAATCTCCTAACATAACTCACTGATCGTCGAGCAGCACACGTTTTCTTTTCTGTTTTCTATGGAGAAGACCCTGTCTCCGATCCCTTCCTACACGTGCCTGGGGCTCCGCGCTCTGTGTTATGGTTGGTCGGCTACGGTTCCTTGGTCATGCCTGTTCATCCTACACGTGTCAGAGTCTCTGCGCTCAACGTTATGGACTATGGGCTAGTCAAGGCCTAGATTTCAGACATGAACTAACTGCTTGAGCGCCACTTTAACTACTTTTTCTCGCCAAGTTACTCAAATTGGACGCTGGGCAGCATGTGTTTTGCTCTGCTCTTTATGGAGAACACCAAGGCTCTAATATCCCCCTACACGTGCTATGGGCTCCATGCTCTGCGTATTGGGCGGTAGGCTATGGCTCCTTGGTAATGCTTGTTTTTTCCAACACGTGCATGGGCTCCGCGCTCTGCATTACGGATTACGGGCTAGCTAAGACATAGAGTTTAGTGAAAACTAACTGCTCGAACACTGCTTATATTATGCATAATTGCATCAGGTTGTTAATACAATGATTCTTCATCGCCAAATAAAGCAAGTGGTATAGGCGATAATATCCAAGCAGTTTGTTAAGCTTCGCCAACACCTTCTGTTTCGCGAAACAGGTCTATATCGCCGACAAGCATTTTTGCTGCATCTTCAACATCATCCTCCAGCTTCTGGGTTTCTGCGTCGCTCAGCCCGTCAGCGAACCCACCCCCTATCGACTGGATATCGACAGTCGGGTAGTGGGACCGAACCACCGCAAGGGCATGAGTAGCGGCGGTCATAACGGCGTCGTGGTTGAAGTTTTTGAAATTCTCCCACGCTGCCTTGCATCTCCGGATGATGGTGTCTGACCCTTGCTGCCTGCCGTCAGGATGAGGTGCCGGTTCAATATCGACGCAGTCGAGTACTGGTTTTATTGCGGCGGTTACAGCGTTGAAGTTGCCTTTTTGGACCTTGGCTTCCTGCACCAGCACATCGAACTGTGCCTTGGCTTTATGGCGGTAATCTACAAGCATTACAATGGTTCGTCATGTCAGAAAAGTACTACAATATTATTTCTGATCAGGGGGTATCTACCTTTCAGTTCTTCGGCCAGTTTATTTGCTTGCTCCGACTCTCTCGCTTTATCTTGTCGGATTTGCTCGACGGTCTGGCGTAGTTGGCTAAGTTCTGCATCTTGCTCTGCAAGCAAAACAGTTATCGAAAAAAACAGATGGCCAACTATTGCAAAGTACATTCGCTGATAAAGCATACCGAATTTCTGCTTGGATACATTCTCGAACTGCTCGCACTTCTGATCGAGCTGCTCGGATTTACTTTTGAGCTCTTCGGTTTTCTTGCCCAATTGCTCGGACATATTTTTTAGCTCCTCGAATACAATCGCCAGTTGCTCGGATTTCTTCTTTAGCTGCTCGGATGCAGCCGTTAGTTGCTCGGACAGAACCCGCTTCTGATGTTCCAGGTCCCGCGAGTTAGACTCCGCAAGGTCCCGCTCGTGTTGAGCCCTCTTAATACTCTTTTCCGAAAGATTTAACGCCTTCCGGAGTTTCTTGTTCTCCTTGGCGAGGGGCTCCATCCTCTTCATCAGTTTGTGCCGTTGCTTGGCTGTTTGAGCTATCCCCTGTGGATGAACAATGCTAGTGATAAACTTTGGTCTCCAACAACATGTATCAGTATTTCAGGCGCGGTACTCACCTCGATTTGAGTCATAACTCCAGCAACGGCGGATTTCAACCTCTTTATCTCCCTGGTGGTGTTTTCTTCCTCGACAACTACTACCTCTTCCCTACGTTTTCAGAGAATCCGGATGGACTAGACTTTAGGTTCGGCACGCTCGATCTCCACAACCTCGTCCTCCTCCACCGTCGCTCGAGGCACCATTGGGGGACTCTGTGGTCGGATAGCCGCTCCGACCACTCCTGACGTCGCTGCGGGTGGTGCAAGTTGCTCCTCGACCATCGTCGGAGTTGCCTCCTTAGCCTCCGGCGCATCAATGACAGCTTTAGCTTTCGTTTCCAATGTACCGACGTTTTCAGTCGCAGCCTCGGTCGCTGTCGTCGACGCGCCTGTTGTGTGCGCCAATGATTCACCGCCGTCAGGACCGCTGGCAGCGGGGGCTGACCCGTCCTCTGTTTGTCGAGCACTCGGGGACTCCCGGACGGGAGCAGTCGGCATTGTCCCTACTGAGGATCCGGGCCTCGGTGTTGCCCTACGTAATATCGGCATGTCAGTACCCAAAAGAAATCAAGGAACAATATTATTACTCCAAGACAAATATACTTACGGTTTGGTCTTCTGATTCAATTTCTTGAACCGGCGATGCCTGCCTGATCCCCCAGGCGCTGCTGCTTGGTCTGCCTAATGGGAGGGTTCCTGCTCTTCTACAGCAGGCTGCTGCTCTGCTTGGTGCCCCAGAGCCTCCTCTGTGTGCTGCTCTACGGTTATTCCCCCTTGTTGCTCAGGGACTCCAGTCGTCTGCACCGTCGGGACTTCTGTCGTTGCCTATGCATGACTCTCCCTTGCTTCCTGCTCAGGGACTTCAGCACCCTTCGATGGCTCCTTCGTGCTCGGCGGATGCGCTGTTTGGTTTTCATCGTCGTCAGACCACTCCAGCACTACGGTCCTTCGTGATTGAGCGCTTCGGTCATCACCAAGCGAGATGCCGCCCGATTTGTGTGCAGTGGAGCCTGCGGTTTTTCTCCTTTTTTGGACCGGTTCATCTATCGTTGATCTTTTCCCACAGATCTTCTCCGATACCGGGGATGGACTATCCGACGAGGTGCTCGGCTCCTCCTCTTCAGGCTGTAGCGGCCGCCGGATGTCTACTCCTTTCGGCCAATCGGCTCTCGGCACGCTTGAAAAGTATATTGCCCTATCCTGCGAATGGATCTTTACATAAGTAAGTCAGTCCTTTGCTCGGCAATCGATGCCTGATCAATTCGAAATGAAGTGGTTACCTGAGGAGGTGGATTGGTGCAGTTGAAGGCCTTTGTTCCTTGTGGCCAACTGAATGAGACGTTGGAAGTGAATAGTTCAATGGCTCGGTCTATTACTTCTTTCTTCGACAGCCGGTCTGTGCTTTCTCGGGTATCGTCGTTGTCACCTTTATAGTCGAACGCCGGGTGGGCTCTCTCTTTGCAAGGCTGGATGCGGCGCACTATGAAGCTAGCTGCAACCAGTTCACCCCTAAGCTCCACGCCCTTAATCAAGTCAAGAAGCTCCATTACTTGCTCCATGTCAGCACTGTTGGGTCTCTCCGACCAGCTACTATGGTTCTCCGGGATGTGGTGGACGTCGCATCGAATTATTGGGTGACTTTGTTTGATATAGAACCACCTGGCGTTCCAACCTTTTAGGGAGGTGTTTAGCGGTATGTTGATGTATTCGCTGGCCATCCCATCCCTGAGCTGTAGGTACACGCCGCCGACCACTTTAGAACCGCTGCCCCCTTTCTTCTTCAGACAGAACAAGTGCCTAAAGAGGTTGAAGTGTGGAAGAACACCAAGAAACGCCTCATAGAAATGAATAAAGATCGACACGTGCAGTATGGTGTTGGGGTGCAGATTGCAGAGACTAATCGTCCAAAACTCCATAAGATCCCTCAGAAAGGGGTGGACATGAAACCCTAATCATCGCCAGAAATAATCTTCAAATACTACAGCCTCATCAGTATGAGGTGTTGGAAAGGGCTCACCACTAGCCGGCACCCATCCGGCAGTGAGGTGGTCTGGGAGAACGCCCGCCGCCACCATTCTGTTGAGATCCGCCGCCCCCATCTTTGATGGCACCCACTCCTTGTCGCGGCTGGCTCCGGTGGCCGCCTTCCTCGGCTTTGCGGCTCCCTTTTTCGGCGCCATTCTCTCTGGTTTGGTTCTAGATTGGAGGCGAGTGCTCATGTTGGTACGGAATGTGGAGCGCAGGGATTGCGAAGGAAGGAAACATGGCATATTGACAGAGGTAGGCGGCGAGGTATGCGACGGCGCTGTTATAAAGCACTTTCCCCACCTTTCTTTGCATCTGAGGGTTTTTAGGAAACCGTTCCCGCGATCAGTGCTACTTCGACTTCTCCAACGTGGTTTACTGGGCCGCAACTTGGGCTTTCATGCACCAGCAGCCCACGTCACTCATTTATCGCCGCCAAATAATCGTCGATTTCTCCGCAATTTAATGAGGCTCAGTAACCGTTACTGTACAGCCATTACTCCGATTTTTTCTCCACGGTTTGATTTATCCGATATTTTCGCCTAAACACGGGGACTAGCTACCTGCTCGGCTGGTTTATTACTTTCTGACCCTGGCACCATGTGACTACGTCACCTACTGTCAGGCTCGGGGACTAAGTGGGCACACTTTACCTTACGGTGAATGTGTTTGTTCTAATCTCAAGGCTACGCTCGGGGACTGGCTACCTGCTCGGCTGGTTTATTACTTTCTAACCCTGGCACCACGTGACTACGTCACCTACTGTTAGGCTCGGGGACTAAGTGGGCACACTTCACCTTGCGGTGAATGTGTTTGTTCTAATCTCGAGGCTACGCTCGGGGACTGGCTACCTGCTCGGCTGGTTTACTACTTTCTGACCCTGGCACCACATGACTACGTCACCTACTATCAGGCTCGGGGACTAAGTGGGCACACTTCACCTTGCGGTGAATGTGTTTGTTTTTTCTGAAAGACTCCGTGCCTCTAAAAGCTAAAGAAGTTTATCTTTTCCCTCGTGATCGGACTCTAATTGGGCACACTTAGTTTTACTGCGTAGAAATTTTTAATTATGGACTTGAGCTCCTTACACCCTTATGTCAAGCCATGCTCAGAACACTCTGCTCGGCGATGTTGCACGCTGCTCGGCAGCTGCTCACAACTGCTCGGCAGTTCGTTATGGTGGTCGGACCATTATTTGGACAGCTCGGTTTTGGTTCGCACCTGCTCGGAAAGGCTCAAGACGGCGTTGCACAACGGGTATAAGGCGCTCGGGGACTAGCTGTGGGGGATACGACCCTGGATACCCGTGGCAGACCACATGGGCTACGCCTCCAGGGGCGGCCCAGCCCACGAGAAGAAGCCTTGTGGGGCACGATACTGCTCGGCGCCTCCCGCAAGACATGGGGAGGATATCCTGAAGATGTTACGAGATCTGTTAGGATACGTACGATCCCATGATTCTTGTAATCTGTTATTACTTTCCGGTTATCTCTCAGATCTAACCGACTTGTAACCCTGTCCCCCCGGACTATATAAGGCGGGCAGGGACCCCCTACGAAATCACGGCAAATCATACGATAGCTAATACAAACCAACAGACCACAGGAGTAAGGTATTACGTCGTACTGACGGCCTGAACCTGTATAACTCGTGTGTCTCTGTTGCCTTCTTGTTCTTGATTATACGCTCGTCTGCCGATCAATCGACTGCCGACGATATTCTGATGGGCTTTTTCCTATGCCGTATTGGCCTCTTTTTTATCTCATATGTGAAGGAAATAGAATGTACGGTGAGGTAATGGCCGGGACCTTTTCACTGTGTCAGGTGGAAAAAGGGTATTGGGCTGTCCAGAAAGGCAGATGAGCTAGTACTGTAAATTGAATCACAGCTACCAATAGTGACAGATCGGAGGTGGAACTGGATGGATGTTGCACAAAAAACACACCAACAGAGGCGGACGGTACGCTCTTTCATTTGCTAACCATCAACCTCCAAAACAACCGGATTCTGGGCCCTTGGAGGTGGACTCGAACTTGACGGCTCCCAACGGACCGACGCCAACTGAAAGCGCTGGGCCAAGTCCATCCACTTCGCGCTCGGCGACTCCATCTGTGAGCAACCAACCCCATCCACCGCCGCCGCCGTCTCCGCCGCCTCACTCACTCGCTCGCGCTCGCAGGGATTCCTGTACCCGCCGAGCCAGCACTCGGTGCTGCAGGTCACGCCGGAGGCCTTCGCATCCTGCGACCTGAGCACCACCGCCTGCTCTCTCTCATCTCCTCCGCCTCCTACGCCAACTCCACGTGCTGCGAGGCCGCCTCCACGGGCTGCGACAACGGCGGGAAGGAGGAGATGGGCACGACCGAGGACGCCGCGGCGATGGTGAGCGGCGGCGCTGTGGAGACCGTCAGTTTTTTTTTTGAAATTTGTGAAGCATTTGACATAGTTGACATGTATTTCTCTTGTATCTGGAATCCATAAAAATAATTTATAAATTTGAAATATATTTATCTGAGATCTGTAATTATCCTTGAATTATATCACCGTATTCAATAAATTACATTAAAGAAGTCATCGTAAATATAATAATAACACGGTGTAAATATAGCTATAAGACATTATAAGTGCATAGATAAAATCTAGTTGTTGGGTAGACAAACTCATAAAAAATTGAGTCTCTTTTCTCATAACACGTGAGGTCCGATGGTACGATGGGTAACTAGTAGAAGGTAGCAAGTGGATTGTAGAATTCTGAAAATTTGAGGTGGTAGACTGTAGAAGCCATGAAAAGATGTCGTCGGCTCGGCTGATTTTTCTTTTTCTTCCCCCCACCGGGGCGGGTACCAGCGCAGCGCTCGCTGCTAACTGGTTGCAGGCTCAGCTCATCGGCCCGCCTCTCTGCGTCTGTGCTGCTGCTGGCTGGACACGCCTATGCATTGGTCAATCGCTGCATAATCTCGAGGCATCATGTCATCATACACTGGCCATCCTCCTGCCAACTGCCATCGCCAAGTATTGTAAACACTGCTCGTATACAAGTGCGGTGGAGCAGGAGTGCGAGCAGCATCAGCAGGCGGGAGAATCTGTCGGATCGGAACTAACGATCGAAACAGTGACGCTGCAACCGCCGCCAGGCACCAGCCAGCTAGCTAGCTACCCGAGCGACCTGACGAGCGAGCCACACCACAGGTTCGCTCATCGGTCGCTGCTTCACTCATCCACACCCGCCCGGTGGCCGCGCTCTCTCTCTCGTCTCATCGTCTGGGTCTGGCGCAGCTAGCATGTCGTCATGTCGATCTGCGATTGTGAGTGCTGGCACTGGCGCTGTCTATCCTCGTCGCCTCAGCTCAGTAGAAAAGCTATGTATGGCCCTGCGCTCTCCGGCTCTCCCTCTCCCTCTCCCTCTCCCTGGCGCAAAGGTGCGTGCGTCGTCGCTGCCGACGCTGCCTGCGCTGCGTCTCCTTCGCTTCCTTCTCCTTCCTCGTCGGCGCTGCTACTTGCGTTTGGCGCCTTTGTCTTTACTGGTACTTTACACCGTCTCCGCCTTTCGATTCTGAGCTGAGCTTTTCGTCTCCAGTCTAGCGTAACGTGAAGCAAGCCATCCATCGGAGTACACATAAACATGGCGCATGATGAGCCAGCTGGCCTAGCGTACGCGGACTACTTCGCGGCGGCGACGCTCGTGCCGGAGGTGGACGCCGTCGGCGGGGCCGGGGAGGAGGGTCTTCATCCTCTACGGCGTGCACCATCAGCACGGGGTGGAGATGTTCGGGGCCAGCAGGGGCCACATGCCGCCGGCCGCGATGATGGCGGGCCCCGCTGCCTCTGCGGCTCACGGCAAGGCCGCGCTCGGTCTCGGCGACGTCGACGTCGCTTCTCCCGATGGCGGGCACGACTTCGGCGACCACCATCGGCAGGGTCATCTCCAGGCGCCGCTGTCGCTGTCGCTCCACGGGACCGCCGCCGACGCCGCGTCGCTGGCGCTGCACCACCACCACCAGCTCGCCGGCGGCGTGCCACGGCAGCGCCAGCCGGCGGCGGCGTGGCCAGGCCCACAGCAGCAGCAGCAGCAGCAGCAGGGCGCGTGGCACCTGCGCGGCTCCAGGTTCCTGCGCCCGACGCAGCAGCTCCTGCAAGAGTTCTGCACCCTTCCCGTGGACTCCACCGGCACAGCTGCTGCTTCCAAGCTACCCACGAAGCCAGCGAGCGGGGACGGCGTCGGCTCCTCGTCCTCGGCGGCCCCGTCGGCGCAGATCCAGGCCATGAATGCGTCCGAGCTGCAGAGGCTCAAGGCCAAGCTCTACGCCATGCTCCAAGAGGTCCTCCTCTCTGATCGCTCATCACTCTCCACGCCTCATCAAGTGACAATTACCATCACACACGGCACAGGCCACAGGTCCAGCAGCAGGATCAGCTCCCGTCAGGACTCAGGAGCCCTTGCTTGTCCTTGGAAATCTAAAAGGCTGCATGCAAGTGGGAGTTCAGTTACGGCTTGTCTGAAGAGACCTCCTGGCCTCTGGGGCCTTGCCATCTGCTTTTGGAAACCTCCATTCCTTGGCCTGCAGGTGTAGCAGCGCGTCTGTAAAGGGTAACCTGTAGCTCCCGCAGATGAGCAGGGCCACGGCCATCACCATGCATCTGCAGCCCAGATCTCTGCAGAGCTAGCACTGCTCCACTACTACTCTACTCTCCCTCTCTCTCCTAGCTTCAGTCGGTGCCCATCTCCTGTGCTCCATCGTCTTGCTGTTGAGCACCCTGCTTGCTGGGCCACGGCCATGAGCCCATCCCCTCTCACAATCACCCCTGCTTGCTGTTCCTGTATATGCTGCACAGTTGCACAGTGCGATTCATTGGTAGGTGCAGCCAGCCACCCTGGTCGTTTTGCAGACTTGCAGGGTGCATCACTGCACTAGTCAAAGTCATCAAGTACATGAGTACCAGCAGAAAGCTACAGTGTCATCAATCCGGGAAGCTGTTGCAGGCTTGCAGCTACTGTTACATTGCCGTTTGTGATCGAGAGCTTGATTACTTGCATGGCGTCCAATTTGGTTGGTGCTAACTGCTAACTTTTAACGGTGATGCAGGTGGAGAGGAGGTACCGGAGGTACAGGGAGCAGATGAGGGCGGTGGCGGGGTCCTTCGAGGCGGTGGCCGGGGAGCAGGCGGCGGCGGCGTACACGAGGCTGGCGTCGCGGACGATATCCAAGCACTTCCGGAGCCTGAGGGATGGGGTGGCGGCGCAGATGCAGGCGGTGCGCCGGGCGCTCGGCGAGAAGGGCGCGGACGGCGTTCCGGCGGCCGGGATGGCCAAGGGGGAGACCACGCCCAGGCTGCGGGTCATCGACCAGTGCCTAAGGCAGCACAGGGCGTACCAGGCCGGCGTGCTCGAGAGCCAGCCGTGGAGGCCGCAGCGCGGGCTGCCGGAGCGCGCCGTCTCCATCCTCCGGGCCTGGATGTTCGAGCACTTCTTGCACCCGTAATATGATCGTTCCAACTCTTGCTAATTCCATTTCGCTCAGTTAATTACTTAATTTGCACGCTTTTGTGCATAGGATTTGTGCACAGAGGTAGATATCCTCGCGGTCTCTAAACAACTAAGAGAAGTCATACCCAAACAAACTAAGGCTAAGAATCATCCATGTGAATCATCCTACTCCCCAAAATAGTGCTTGTCATTCTTAATTAATACTCCATTCCAAATTATAATGTGTTTTGGCTTTTCTAAAATATATAGTTTTTATATGTATTTAGATATACGCTATATCTAAATACGTAATAAATGTAATGTATCTAGAGAAACCAAAATAAACGTCACCCATGTGAATCATCCTACTTCGATAGACAGTGCTTGTCATTCTTAATACTCTATCCATACCAAATTATAAGGTATTTTGGCTTTTCTAAAATACAAAGTTTTTTGTCAGGCACTTAGATATACATTATGTCTAGATCCATAATAAATGATATGTATCTAGAAAAAAAAACCCAAAATAAACGTCTTATGATTTGGAACAGACTGAGTAATATTTTACCCTGTGTTCTATTACGTGTGGCATATTATTTCTAAGCCATATACATTTTCTTTCCACTGAATATAGTCAAATACTTAAATAAACTTTTTATTGATTTAATACAAATGAATTACTACTCCCGTTCTTTTTCTAGTTGACAACTTGAACATTCTAGTCTCGGATGCATGCCTTTACCATTTTGATTTCTAACCTTTGTTGTTCAAATTTATTAAAAATATAGTTTTTAATGCTTTTCCAATGCATGTATTTATTGTGTCAAATTTATTAGCAACATTTTCTTGTGACAAATAATACTTTTGTGTATTTTTTGTGCAAAAGTTTCTAAAGTTCATTTGCTCGGCATCCATGAATCTTGTATACTTATCCCTCCATCCAAAAATGATGTGCATTTTGATGAGTCAAAAGTTAAATAAAATAGATTTTGACTCTTAATTTATTTTACAATATGTTGTAATTCAATATCATCTCATAGGCACTTTAATTTGAAAAAAAAAATCTATCAATGCAAGTATTATGTTCTACTCGTGTATAATTTGAATAATTGGTGGTTGAAGTTTGTAAAATTTAACCTTTCCCTATATAAAATATGCTTCTCATTCCGGGATGGGGGAGTATTTGAGAATGGATGGAATACCTTATTAGTGATCTATTGCTATACTTCAACACAAAAGGTAATATCATGTGTCAAGAACAGTTCAAGATGTTGTACTTTGTGCTTATATACTCCTATTTAGTTAGCCCCAGCCCACATATATATGCTACTTGCTTAGTTGCAATACTATAATCTTACTATATTAGCATCCCCACAATGAAACAAATTAAATAGGATACCATATTACATGGTTGTGGTGCTTTAATTAGGAGCAGCCCTAATCTCCATGCATGGATAAATCATATTGGGACGCGCGGTACTCCATTTATTTGTGAATACAATAATGTAATGTGCTTAGGTTATCCCTCGGCCTCATCATTGATCAAGAACTGGCTTGCTAAGTATATAGCTACCACTCCAGTTGACAATCAATACGTACAATATTGTTATTCTCCTCCATTACTGTTACAATGTCTGCATCAACTATATACCACACTTGTCTTGTACGAATATTCCATGTAGCATATGTCCATGGACAGTTTACATTAATATGTTTTTTTAGCAAATACATCAATATCTCTAGATATCGTATAACAATATATATGTTACATTACAATGCATGCTCATGGATTCCTTCTTTTTCTTCTTTCCAAACTGCACGCTAGCACATATCATCCTATATATCCTATACGATCGAGATGGAAGACAAACTAATACAGCTGGTGTATCCTCTGATCCAGGTATCCAAGCGACGTGGATAAACACATCCTGGCGCGCCAGACGGGCCTATCACGCAGCCAAGTACGTACGCTTGCTTCTTCTATACCTTGTTTGTCATCAATCAGCTAATCGATCATCAACTCTCCAACAAAGTCCGTACAGATTAATGCTAACCAGTTCCTATCCAACAACTAGATGCCGCTCGGCAGCAGTGACACACCACAATCATTTTGCCTTATTTGCATCGCTAAGCTCACCTGCATTTGCAATGCTGTCCGTGTTCTAATAATGTCCCACTAAACTAAAACTGATGGCACACGCATCGGCCGGCCGGCGCTGTGTGGGTGCCCCATCGATCGGGTACCACGTCGGAGTCGTGCGAGAGGAATGAAAGAGTCTAATCAACCGCTTTCTCTTGCGCGCCCACCGCGTGCGCGGTGCGTGCACTGGCATGCAGGTCTCCAACTGGTTCATCAACGCGAGGGTCAGGCTGTGGAAGCCGATGGTGGAGGAGATGTACTCGGAGGAGATGAAGGACCCGCAGGAGGGCGGCGGCGCCTGCAGCAACGCAAACAACAGCGTGAACACTAGCAGCTACGCCTCCGAGCTAGGGCACGGGGGCGCCAGTGGCGTGGACGGCGGCGGCGAGCGGAAGCCGACGCGGGCGCAGCTGCTGGTCCACGACGCCGGGTCGCTAGCCTCAGTCGTCAGCATCGGAAGCAGCAGCAGGGACCAGCAGCAGATCAGCAGCATCAATTTTGGCATGATGGACCACCTCGACTTCGACGCATACAACGACGACCCCGCCGCGGCCGGCGGGCCAGCTGGCGGGTTCGGTGCCGGTGGTTCCGGCGGCGTGTCGCTCACGCTCGGGCTGCAGCAGCACGCCTACGCTGACCCGCACGGCGGCGTGAACATCGCGTTCGCCGGCGCCACTCCGTCGGCGGCGCACGAGTTCCTGTTCATGTCAGGCGGCGGCGCCGAGCAGCAGATGGTCGCAGTTGGCGCCGTGCACCCGTCCCACGGACACGGTCACCACGGTCAGTTCTCTAGCGGCATGCAAGGAGACGGCGTGGCCTCCTCGCACTACCACCGGGGCCTCAGCGCCGCGACCGGGTTCCAGCTCCTCCACGACCTGGCCGGCTGATCGCATTAGCATGGCAAAGGGACGGAACGCGATGATCAGAGCCGATCGAGTGCTTTAATTTGCTTTGGAGCTTCACGCGGGCCGCTTGACGGGGATGTGCCAACGGCAGCAGCTAGCGGATCTGCGTATGTCATTGGCATGGGCTTACGGCGCTCGCGCAGTTTGTGCGCTTTGGATTTTTGTAGGGTTTAGATTCCTCTCCCTTCAATTCTTGGCAGGGTGTCTCTTTCTATGGGTCTGTTTGGTTGTCTTCCTAAAACTAGCCTGACTTATATTTTAAGCCAGGACAACCTAAGACAGGCTCCAGCAATGCAACCTTAGGTTGTTTGGTTGGTCTTAGCTATGATAGGTTGTTTGGTTGGTCTTGGCTATGATAGGTTGTTTTGTTGGTCTTGGCTATGATTATAGAATCACCTTCATAAGAATGGAGGTGGACTTACCACCACCAGCACCATGTCCAGTGAGCAACGAATCCACACAATCCCCACTGTGGCCACGCCAGTCACCTCCGATGGCTGTCCAGCGTGGGTCTCACATCATCAAGCTTCATGATTCCAACCCACCCCTCCTCGACCGGGCGCCGGGGGTCACGTCGGCCGCTATCCCTGCGCCCTCGCACGACGAGGGCCTCCTCGCGAAGCACCCACGCGCTGCCCCCTCAAGCGCCTCCGCTGTGCACCCCGCCTTCGCCCTCATCATTGGTCCAGGCTGTTTCCGTCCCCGCTGCCAAGGCGCGCGCCGAGCAAGAGGGCGAGGTGCGCGTCCTCGCCGACCAGGCGGCGCACATCTGAAAGCATCTAGGCCCCTAGTTGGGTTTCGATGATTAATGACAATACAAGATTACTATGACTAACGTGTGTTTTACAGAGGCAATTAAGTTAGGTCATGGTAATGGAGATCAATTGGGCAATCAAGGTGGTCATGCCCCTACGATGGAAATCGTTTCAGGTTTTCAAAGGATGGACGATAAGGTTAAGGATGACTAGTTCTAAGTGTCGATTGGAGTTGGAGAGACACTTAGAGTAGTTTAGGACTTTGTTTTTCCTTTGGCCGTACTATTAAGGGGGGTATGGACGGGTAGCTTGACCTAGATGACTCTAGTGAGTTAGGTGTGGTGCACACTTATTAAAACTAGCGCTAGGTAGCTCCTACATATGCCTAAGATCCTTTGGAGCAAACTTATTCACATATGATCGAGAATTGGAAGTGAATGGAGGGTCAAATGCTGACCGGACGCTGGCTACAGGGTCTGGTCAGTTCATTTGATAAAGGAGATTGCGTCTGGCGCGACCGGACGCTGAGTGGTCGAGTGACCGGACGCTAAGGGCCAGCGTCCGGTCGACTCCAGTAATGTTCCAGAAGAGAAAATCTACGACCTGAACGTGTCCGGTCAGTACTTGACCGGACCCTGGGGGTTCAGCGTCCAGATCGAGTACAGTAAGGTTCTAGTGAGGGTTAAACACGACCGGACGCATGTCCGGTCAGTGATGATCGGATGCTTCCAGCGTCCGGTCAACACTTAAACACTGGTGTGCGGGTTAAACTGACCAGGAGCGTCCGGTCAACATGACCGGAGCGTCCGATCACCCCGCAGAGGCATATAACGGTTTGTTTTTTAGCCCTTGTTATAAATAGAAGTTCCACTCGTGTGTGGAGTCACTTTTGCTCATTCCAACAGCTGAGAAACACGTTTATGAGTGCCAAGAAGAGCAAGGTCCTAGTGAGGTGATTGAGATTTGAGAATCCAAGAGAGTAGCCTCATTAGTGAATCAAGAGTAGCAAAGTGTGCATCCACCATTCTCATTAGGCTTCGCGTGGTCAAGTGAGAGTTCGTGCTTGTTACTCTTGGTGATCGCCATCACCTAGATGGCTTGGTGGTGATTGGGAGCTTGGTGATCACCCGGCAGAGCTTGTGGGTGACCCAACTTCAAGTTGTGAGCGGTTGTGGGTGATTCACCGCGACGGAGTGTCGAAGAATCAACCCGTAAAGAGCACTTGATCCTTGCGCGGATCAAGGGGGAGCTACACCCTTGCGCAGGTGCTCCAATGAGGACTAGTGGGGAGTGGCGACTCTCCGATACCTCGGCAAAACATCGCCGCGTTCCTCTCTCTCTATTTACTTTGAGCATTTACTTTGAGCAATTCAATACTTGTTTTTATATTCATAGAATTGTCATGTTAGAGTAAGTTTCGAACATAGGTTGCAAGTCCTTTGTGCGTTAGATTAATAGAAATACTTTTCTAGGCACAATGGGTTAATTGGGCTAACCGTAGGATTTAATTATTGCAAGAAAATTTAGAATTAGCCCAATTCACCCCCCCTCTTGGGCATCTTGATCCTTTCAACATCGACCGGCTCCATGTGCGCGCCCTCATCAACCAGCTCTAGGGCCTACGGGAGAAGCTCGCACACAAGTGCGGCAGAGGCAGGGTCCAGCGGGAACCGGTGGAGGCAGGGCCGGCGAGATCAAGCAGAGGCAGGGTTGGCGGGATGCGGTGAAGGTGTGGGCCCAGCCAAATTCGACGGAGGAGTGGGGAGACAGTGAGCAGGGACAGCGGCGCAGCACTGAGAGCGAGGAGGGAGGAGAGTGGAGGAAGGGAGTCATGGGAGTAGGGGCAGGGGCAGGGATGATGGCGCAACACGAGACAGAGGAGGGAGGTGAGCGGAGGACAGGATGGGCTAGCCAAGCTGGCTAGTGGGAAACGACTTGGGATCCATTTCCAGGAAGCTTGGCTAAGGAGTCCTCCTTGACTTAGCTAAGCCTGGCTATGTGCCCAAACCAGGCAACCAAATATCTCACGGCTGGACTACTGGAACCTGGCTAGAGGTTAGCCAGGGTAACCAAACAACCCCTATATGTGTCAGTGTATCGCTTTGGTGCTGGCTCAGAGATTGCCATTGTTTGCTGTGGACGTCTTGCTCCGCACGGTTACTGTTACACGCTCGCAGCGAACACTCTTATTCTCATCTGCGACTCATCTTTCTAGAATTTACTCTCTAAAATTATCATTTGAAAACTCATCTAAATAAAAATCGTTTTATATATCTTTATAGAGTAAAATGCACGTTGGGTCCTCAAACTTTTGGGGCGTTCCTATCTGGGTCCTTGAACTAAAAAAGCGACCACCTAGGTCGCTAATCTACTGCCATCGCACACCAACCTTCCAAAACCCAGTCACATTAGCGCCAGCATCTGACGTGGTCATGCCACGGTGGCACTTGGATGTTGTGGCCACGCCACAGCGGCAGGTGGTGGGTCTACAGTGGGGCGTCTCGTTCTCCTCCTCCTAGCGTTCGTGTTCCTCGCCACGACGGCCCTCCATGACGCAACTAGGCCCCGGGCGTCATCCATCTCCGCGGCTCCCGAACCAGCACCACGACCGCGACGCCGGCCTCGCGCTCCCGATGGTGCTGGCGCTGTCGCCAGACGTAATGCCCAGGCCAAGCCGGGCCGTCCCCGTCTTCGTCCTTGGGTGCAGCCTCATGTTCGTGCACCAGCTGCCGTCGGGCCCCGCCGGCTTCGGCCATGGCACGCCGTCCGTGCCCACGTAGCTCCACCTCCCCAAGTTGTCCTACTCCGGCACCACGTTCACGTACCTCGACCGACCCAACATTGTTCCCGCCCGTGGCGGACGTGGTGGTGGTGACGGTGCCGGAGCTGTCGCTCCACTTCAAGGGCATCGCGGTGATGCAGCTCCCGCTTGAGAACTACTTCATGATCACAGGGCGCGCCTCCGTCCCCGGCGCCAGATCACCGCGGAGCTGTAGAGCAAGTAGCGCCACCAACTGCCGTCGGCCCACGTCCACTCCCCATCAAACAGGTCATCGTTGTTGTCGTTCTTTCCCGTCGACGCCATCCACGTCTGCCTCGACCGCGACGGAGACCCCGCCAACCCAAAGCGTCCTAGCGAACAACGCGCATTCCGAAGGCCGGCGAGCAACGGAGCGAGGTGGCACTAGAGCAGCAGCAGAAGCAGTAGTGGCCTGCTACAGCCAGTCCTACCGCGGGACCAGCGAGTCTAGCAGAGGTAATGGTGCTCCGTCGATCTTCAACTGCTGAGTTTGTCGCATGCATGGAAGCGGTTGGCAATAGGACGTCGAAGTTCTTGGTCCCGAACAGCTTGCTCATCGTGGACATGGCCACCGACGTATGGCGCATGTGCACGTGCGGATCATGGCCGTGCTCGAGTATAGGAAGAAGTCGCTCGAGTTGAGCAACAGGAAGAAGGCGCCGACCATGGGCGCCATCAGCGACGCGATGCCATGGATCCTGTCCTTGAGATGGAGTAGACACTCCTGCACATGCAAATAAGGAACGAAACAAATACAGTAGTTGGCGACGGCCATGTCCTCCACCTCATCGGCTTCTCCTCCTGCGGTTTCTCCATGACGCCGTCTATCTCCTTTCTCTCGGCGGTGACCACGTCTCCCTCCTCGGCGGCGAGGGCATTGATGATGTCGTACATGACGACGACGCGACTGTGGTTCGCGGAGAGCCTTCGAAGGAGTGCCGCGACCGCGGCGCGCGGGCGCGTCGGCGATGGTCGTCCGGTGCCTGGACCGCGACAAATGCGCTACAGGCCCACCAGGTGCCACTGTGGCATGGGCACGTCAGATGCTGGCACTAGCGTGGCGGGCTTTGGACTGTTCGTGTGCGAATGCAGTTGATTAAGGAGCCAGATGGTCGCTTTTTTAGTCAGAGGACCCAGATGAAAATGCTCCAAAAGTTTCAGGACGGAGGGTGCATTTTACTCATCTTTATACCATTTAACAATTTTCTATATCTGGTACACACTCTACAAAGCCATCCTCGCTGTCCAACTTTTTTTAGCTAGCTAGAAGTGGTTGTTTCAGGATATTTTTTATCATAATCTTAATTCCTATAAATTAGAAAGGATATAAAGAGTCTGTTGGAGTTGCATGGGCGGAGGCAGCATGATTCTTGGGTATTGCCATGAATACCCAACTTTTTTTGCAAAATACTATGTATATACGTAGTTTTATGTTTGATCAAAATGACATTTTAGTTCCTGAGCAGCATATTCTAACTCTAGCTAGCTACTTCTCTTTGTTCTGCACTCCTACATTAGCATATGTTAGCCATCTTCACTACGCCAGATTCGCACTTGTAGGAACGGGGGCATTTTTACTATAGGGGCGGCTGGGGTTGGAGGCGCCCCTATGGTGGGCGTCCTCGGGCTCCTAGCAGCTTCAGCCGCCCCTACAGATGGCACTGTAGGGGCGGCTAGTAACCTAAGCCGCCCCTACAGTTGGGGCTGATCTGTAGGGGCGGCTCAATCACCAGCCGCCCCTGCAGTGCCCATTTGTAGGGGCGGCTGCCACCAGCCGCCCCTGCTGTTCGACTGTAGGGGCGGCTGAATCACCAGCCGTCCCTACTGATGGCGCACGAATAAATAGCAGCCACCCATTCTTCCACCTCGGGACACACTCTTTAAAAAAAAGGTTGGGAGGCCTTGGGCTCCTCCTAAAAATTGCTCTACTAAGGGGGGAGGTTTTGATCTCAAATCCTTTGGTGGAGAGACTCTAAAAGGTAAGGAATTGCTTCTCCAACTCTTTATTTGAAGTTTAATTCGTTGGTTAGTGAGTAGTTTGATTTTTGGTTTTCTCTCTCTTCCATAGAGCTTGAGCTAGTTATGAGTGAAATTGGACCCTAATTTTCAGTATACTAGGATAAATTAGATAGGGAAGTAAGATTGCACCCTTTGTTAGTACATCTTTATTGATTTTAGTGTAGTATTAGTGAAGTTTGGCGCATGTGTCATGAAACCCTATATCTAGATCTAGATCTAGGATTTTTTTTCTTTTTCAATTTTTTCTTTATGTGACTAGGGTTTGCATGTAGGTGAATGTGTAAGATTTTAATTGTTGCTAATGTGTAAAATATCCTCTACCGTGGCTACTAATTATCATTTAATATTTATTTTGATTCCTTTCTATAATATGTGTTTTTAATTAGTTATGGATAAATAGGCCATTAATTAATTATCCTCTACCATGAAATTGGAATGGAGTTTGCATGAAAGGTAGTGGATGAAATATTAAATGTTGCTAATTGTTTTCTTTGAAATTGTTTATTTGAACCAATTAATTTATATTTTAAAATATTTATGCATTAATAGTCAATTAATTAACTATCCTCTACTACCATGGTGCGTGTCTCAGGTATATACAATTATTCTCGAGTAATATTCTTTCTTTGATTGTTTTGTTTCTATAAGATGGACTACAGGAACCCTTGGATGTATGGTTCGTTAAGACACGACGTTCTTTTCCGTGATGATGTGGACAAATTCATCAAAGCCGCAGAGAAGCATGCAGCGACGTTGAAAGAGAATAGTGACATGATTATTTGTCCCTGCAAAGATTGCAAGAACCTTATTGTATTTCGAGATGTGAGTACCATCAAAGAACATCTGATTAGGAGAGGATTTGTTCCGGACTACACAGTGTGAATTCATCATGGTGAAACAGTGGTTGTTGATGACAGCGACGATGATCTAGCTGATGAAGCTGAAACCCAAGCATACTTGTCCCGATTCACAGACGATCTTGAGCAACAAATGGATCGTGACTATGGCAATGAACAAGGTGGTGGCTTTGGCAATGAACAAGGTGGTGGCTTTGGCAATGAACAAGGTGGTGATGATGCTGGTGGTGCCAGCAATGATGGCGAAGCACGTGAGGGGGATGCAGATGACGGTGACAACTTGGACGAAATGCTTGGGGCCTTTGGACCAGAAATATTAGAAAAGAGCAAGAGAGGTCTAGAAAATCTTGAGAGCGTGACAAAAACATCGAAAAAGACTGTGTATGATGCTGAGAAGGGTTATCCGACATACTTCACACTGCTATGTTTTGTGCTTGAGCTACTCATCTTGAAGGCTAAGTACGGCTGGTCGGACTGCAGTTTCGATGATCTGTTGTGCCTCATATCACGGTTGCTCCCATGGCCGAACACAGTTCCCACCAACACATACCAAGCGAAGAAGGTTATAAGTCCACTCACATTGGGGGTTGAAAAAATCCATGCATGCCCCAACCACTGTATCCTTTTTCGACGTGGCACATCGTTCAAGACTTTAGATACATGTCCTAGGTGTGGGGCTAGTCGGTACAAGAACAATGACCTTCAAAGTGGGGTGGAAGCCTCCACAGGAAAGAGGAAGAAGGGTGGGAAGAAGGTGGTGCAAGAATCTCAGCCCCCAGAGGAAACTCCATTAGGCAACGATGCAAATAAGAGAAGAATTCCTGCCCTTGGTTATGTGGTACTTGCCAGTGACCGACCGCTTGAGGCGTATGTTCCTAAACCCTAAGGAAGCTGCACTGATGACATGGTGGGATGATGAGCGCAAGGTGGATGATGATACGATCGCACACCCGGCCGATTGTAGCCAGTGGCAAGCGTTCGATGCCAAGTACAAAGTAGAATTCAGTGATGACCCACTGGAATAGTACGGTTCGGCTTGAGCACCGATGGAATGAATCCCTTCAATGAGAGGATGACCGACCACAGCACATGGCCAGTTATCTTGACCATGTACAACCTCCCAACATATTTGTGTCAGAAGAGGAAGTACCTTCTCCTCACCATTCTTATCTTCGGCCCCAAACAACCAGGCATTGATATAGACGTGTTCTTGGAGCCTCTGATGTAAGAAATGGAGAGGCTATGGAGGTATGGGGAGCCGATGTACGATGCATTCCGGTGGGAGGACTTCATATGCAAAGCAATAATATTTGTTACTACCAATGATTACCCCACGTTGTTTGCCCTATCTGGACAGTTCAAAGGCAAGACTAGATGCTTAGTCTGTTTGGATGGTACTAAATGGGTGTTTCTAGTTGGATCCAGGAAGATAGTTTACATAAGGAACCGACGCTTCTTAAAGATAGGTCAGAAGTACCATGGCAAATTGTACCTAAGATACTATGGCAACATCTCGGAGGATGAACCCCCTCTAGAGAGACGTCGTAATGGAGAACATGTGTTCAGAATGGTCCAAAACATACACGTCATCTATGGAAAGAAGAATCTGGATGGAACGATCAGAGATAGAAGCACACCTCCCATCGAAGGCGTACCATTCAAGAAGCAATCGATCTTCTTTCAGTACCTGCCTTATTGGCCAGACTTGGAGGTCCCCCATGCCATTGATGCGATGCACGTGTAGAAGAATGTCTTTGAGAGTCTCATGGCTACCTTGATGGACACGGGTAAGTCAAAGGATGGTCTCAGATCATGGAAAGACAAGGTGCAGCTGAACGTGATGCGGGAGCTTTGGCCTGTACAGCAAGATAATGGTAAGTACAGTCTTCTCGTGGCTAGCTTCAACCTAACCCTAGAGGAGAGGAGAGCTATATGCAATTTCCTTAGGGGGGTTAGAGTGCCGACTGGGTTTTCAGCGAACTCGAAGAAGCTAGTGTCGATGAAGGACCTTTCATTAACATACTACAAGGCTCACGAATGTCATATGATGCTGATAGTGTTCCTACCAATTGCAATCAGGGCTATAAAGCTAGAGTTCCTAAAGATGGCCATCACCCGCATGTGCTACTTCTTTTCGAAGATCTCACAGAAGACAATTCGCAGGTAAGAGCTGAGTGACCTACATGAATTCAAGGTGGAGACCCAGAACCAGCTAGAGATGTGTTTACCTCCCGCTTTTTTTTTGTAATGCTACATCTCATGATTCACCTGGTTCATCAGATCGAGGCGCTGGGCCCTAGCTTCTTGCATGAAATGTGGTCCTACGAGCGGTTCATGTCAGTTCTAAGCCGATACGTGCATAACCGAACACACCCAGAGGGCTCCATGATAGAGGGTTACAATTCCGAAGAAGTCATCGAGTGCTGCCAAGAGTGGCTAAAAGTACAGAGAGGGATTGGTAATCCTAATTCTTGTCACAAGGGAAGGCTAGCTAGGAAGGGCACAAGTGGTAGGAAAGTGTTCCTCGACAATGATTACAGAGAGGTGAGTCGGGCGCATTACAATGTCTTGCAGAGTATGGCAGTGATGCAACCGTACATTGATGAACACATGGCTATCATTATGGCCGAGAGGAATGGCCGTTCAGATGATTGGGTCATGAAACAACATAAGCAATGCCTGACATCATGGTTGAAGGACCAGAACATATAGCCTGGAGAAACCATAGATTCTATTACCATCAGGCGGTTGGCGGCCGGGCCATCGAAATAGGTGATGTCTTGGAATGCTTATGACATCAATGGGTACACATACTATTACCAACACAAAGGATAGGAAATCTGTGAATCAGAACAGCGGCGTCCGAATAGAGGCTCACAATGGAGTGGGGCGAAAGGTCCTGTACTTTGGCATAATTAAAGATACATGGGAACTTGACTATAGAAGGGATATAAAGGTGGCCCTGTTTCGATGCCGCTGGATCAAGCAACATCAATTCAATGAGATCGGACAGAGAGTTGTCGACCTCCAGAATGTAGGCTACTAGGATGACCCTTGGGTGCTCGCTGAACGTGTCGCGCAAGTCTTCTATATGCCCGACCCGCAAAGTAACCTCCCCCCAAAGAAGAAGACAAAGCATGTGGTGGCCTCCGGGAAACAATATATCATCGAAGTTGATGGCGTGGATGATGTTGAAGCTTACAATAAGTGTGATGAGATGTCGCTATTCACAAATTTTTGTAAGAAGATCGAGGCTGTGGAAAAGAACCTGCCCAAAGATGTATTGCCATGGGAACGAAAAGTTATCAAGGGGAAAGTTGTCATGGTGGGCTAGCTAGTTTAAGTGTGTTAGTGTTCATAAGACTACATTCATGTATGTGTGTGTGAGACTACATTTATGTATGTGTGTGTGAGACTACATTCATGTATGTGTGTGTGAGACTACATTCATGCATGTGTGTGTGAGACTACATTTATGTATGTGTGTTTGAAACTACATTTATGTGTGTGTGTTTGAGACTACATTCACGTATGTTTGTGTGAACAATGTGTACTAAGAATTTATTAAATTATGAAATTACCAAAATAAAAGTTATAGATCTCCATGAGTTATTCAACTTTGGTATTCATTACTTTTTCAGTTGAAATGATTTGGGGGTCCAAATTATGGTTTCAACTTGTCTTTTTTCAAATTTTAAAATTTGAAAGGTTCAAATTTAGTCAAATGACAAGATAACCAAAATAAAATTTGTAGATCTTGATAAGTTGAACAACTTTTGTATTCATCACTTTTACATCTGAAATCATTTAGGGTTTGAAAATTTGGTTTAAACTTGTTAAATTTCAAATTTCAAATTTTAAAATGTGTAAAACATTGTCACATCCAAGTTTGATCAAACTTAAATGCTGAAACATGATTTTAGAAATTTTTAGAAAAAAAACATCACATTTGGAGTTAGTATGAGGGAGAACAACTAGTTACAAAGTTTACCCACAGATTAAAAAAGAAATCACACTGTTCTAGATGATCCTTACATGATCATAGTGAACAGTGTGATTTCTTTTTTTAATCTGTGTGTCAACTTTGTAACTAGTTTTTTTTCCTCATACTAACTCCAAATCTGATGATTTTTTTCCTAAAATTTTCTAAAATAATTATCTATCAATTTATTTTGTTGGTTTTGTCAATATATACATATGAAAAGTTTGAGCAATTTAAATTTTGAATTTCAAAAAAATGCAACTTCAGATAAGATTTTGGTACCCCACATGATTTCAGCTGAAAAAGTGATAAATACCAAAGTTGAATAACTCATCAAGATCTACAACTTTTGTATTGGACATTTCTTCATATGACAAAGTGGTAATGACATTGTTCACAAATGTGACACATCTCTCATAAGGTTTTATAAACTATATAAGACATGTGTAAGATTAGTGAACAATGTGTGCTAAGAATTTATCAAATGAAGAAATGACCAAAATAAAAGTTGTAGATATTAATGAGTTGAACAACTTTGGTATTCATCACTTTTTATGTTGAAATTAATTTGGGTCTCAAATTTTGGTTCGAACTTGTCGTTTTTAAAATTTCAAATTTGAAAGGTTCAAATTTTATCAAATGACAAGATGACTAAAATAAAAGTTGTAGATATTAATGAGTTGAACAACTTTGGTATTCATCATTTTTTATGTTGAAATCATTTTGGGTCTAAAATTTTGGTTCGAACTTGTCATTTTTTAAAATTTCAAATTTGAAAGGTTCAAATTTTATCAAATGACAAGATGACCAAAATAAAAGTTGTAGACCTTCATGACCTCTACAACTTTGATGTTTATCAAAATTTAAGATCATTTGGTGTCTCAAAATTATTTTAGTAGTTTTTATTTTAATTTTTTAAAATTTAATTTTTCCCCATTTTTAAAGGTTCAATTTTGTAATTTTAAACTGTTGTATTTGTTTTAGTTATTGTATATGTAAATATATCTATAAAAAATAAATATAAAATTTTGTACTGTATTATTTATTATTTACATGTGAATAATTCATTTTGATTTAGAATTTTAAAAAAAAATTCAACTGTAGGGCCAGCTTATAACCTCAGCCGCCCCTACAGTGGCTAATTCAACTGTAGGGGGCGCTTATAACCTCAACCGCCCCTACAGTGCTCTGAGGTATATTACCGTCACTGTGGGCGTTAGAAGCTAGAAGTTGGGCGAAATCACATACAGACGCCGTCAGGCTGCCGGCGCTCGCCCCACCGCGCCGCTCGCCCGCTCCGTGCCGCCGCCCGCTCTCCCCTTCCCCTCCGACCACCACACCACTCTCTCCTCAGCGCAGCTACGAGGTCTCCCCCGGCGCAGCTACGAGGTCTCCCCTGGCGCAGCCCCATCCACCGCCGTTCCCCAGGCCGCGATGGCGGCTAGGGTTTGGGACCTCGACCTCCTGAGAGCAAGCAACCGCCCCCGTCCCCTCCCTCCTCGCTGGTATGCGCGCCTCCTCTTCGATCCCCCGCCTCCCGTCCTGTTCCTTCCCTTCTCTTCCCTAATCAACTGTGAGATTGGGTGGGGATCCCCTCCCCTCGTCGTCGGGGTTGGGGGTTTGCCATGAGAATGAGATGACCCAGCCTGGTGTGGCAGCAGGAGCAACAGCAGGGAGTTCAGGAGGCGAGCGGTGGCGGCGAGCTCGTACGGCTTAAGGCGAAGCGCGCGCTCGTCGGCGCCGGCGTGAGGGTGCTGTTCTACCCAACATTGCTCTACAACGTCTTGCGCAACCGGTTCGAGGCGGACTTCCGGTGGTGGGATCGCGTCGACCAGGTACTGACCCTTCCTTCCTTTTGTTCTGCGTGGATTCTGTGGTTAGTAGTATTCTGGATGGATCTTGAACCTCTCGGCAGCGTTGAAACATGAAGAAAACTTTATATGTGTAACCCCACTCTAAAGCACTCTAATGGAATTGTCTCAAATTCACATCTTCTAGCAGTAGCAAGATCTTTTTGATGAACATTAGCGTAGCTTATGAACCTAAGACACAATAAGATAGTATGCAGCTGCTTGCTGATTCCACTCATATCTAATTATATATTATAGAATTTTGATTCCACTCACACTTTTAAAGAATTTCACATTAGGTTTTTGGGAATCAAGGTTTTGGAATATAATACTCCTACATGACTAACAAATATTTCTTTTCACGGTAATTCAATGTTCATGACCCATGATGTGTATTGGGAAGAGGGTATTCAGACAAATATAGTTGAAATTCGCAAGAATGTTACAAGACAGCCTAGTGAAAGTTGAGCCCATAAGCAGAGAATATAAGCAGCACGTACTGTTGAGGTCAAGGAAACAAAAACCATTAACTAACCAGTGGTCACAAGATTTTTTGGGTATAGCAAACATTAAAAGCAAGTTTTTCTCAAGGGACCAACAATCAAATTTCAATAATGCGCTAACAGCAGGTGAGGTCTCCATCCTATTTCATCAATACTTTGTTTACAATATCTAAGTCATCCCCACCATTTTCCATTTCTTATGTACAAATATACCTTCTGAGAAAATATGAAAAAAAAATAATAAAAGAGGACGTTTACTGGCTGATCAGATAACAAGAGCTTTTTTAGGCCAAGAAATTAACCCTGAGGATAATAAGTACGAGCAAGTAAATACCTGTATATCGTTTTTGTAACACCATTGAGTTGAATAGTCTGTTTCTTTCCAAGAATTATACACCTGCAAGAATAAGTTAGCACTGACCATATAAAAGGTGTGTGCGTGTGTGTGTGCTATTACAAAAGTAAACAGGCAGGGAATCATACATTTAGTAGTGCTATATGGTCCCCAACATTGCCAGTGTGGAAGTTCAGCCTTGCATTATCTGCATGAACTTGTTTGTCCTTCGGACGACAAAATATAGAATTGCCAATTGACAACATGGATGCAATGGAGATGATCTCGTCAGAACACTTGTATTTCTCTGAAGCAACAATCATCTTCGACAACATAGGATCCAGTGGAAATTCAGCCATTCTTCTTCCAATCTTTGTCAACTCTCCACGACTGTTGAGTGCACTGAGAGCAAAAAGTTGTTCCAGAGCCTTTAATAACTCGTGTATAGACGGAAGCATTTTCCGGGTCCAGTGCGTCCAGATCTTCCTGCCCTCTGGTTTGCTGAAGCTTTTGAGATAGGATTAAAAGGTAGCTCCTGGGGCCTGGGGGTATCGTAGAGGTCCACCGGAGTACCAAGTCAAACTTGGCGCATCGGAGTCGCCCGGAGGGGCATGCAGGACGGACGGCGCACTTGGCTGTTATATATACTAGCAGGTGACCCCGCGCTTTGCGCGGGTAATAGTGGGGGAAAAAGATTTGTATTGGGCCGTAAAAAAAATCATAAAACCCGTCACTGTTCACAGGAAACCGTACTGTTCACCTTAATGGGGCAGGATGTTCGTAGTACCCGTTGCTGTTCATAAAACCCGTTACTGTTCACAGGAAAGGCCGTTACTGTTTGTCACGAAAACCACCGCACGTTGACTGTGCCGGTAACAGTGATCTGTGAGAGGGACGGAAGTTGGGTGGTTGCACGCTCTTTATATATATATATGTATAGATACAGCCGTTGAGCCATACGTACAGTCCAGTCGGACCCAGCATCATTTCTTGGGGAGAATTAGGAACATTGTTATTGCATATCTTCTGAATTTATGGCCTTCACGCCTGCGAGTTGAATTTTTTGTATGCAACAATGAGAGGCAAGATACTAGTGCAACATTTGTTAGTAATTTTAGGCTACCAATTGGTAATTAATAGTACAGTAATATATATGAATGCAGAATGCGCGCGGTAGATGGGAACGGGACCCCTGTCCAGCCACGACGATTTCAACGAAACAATGGCGCTCTAGTCTAGGTGGTATGATATGTAGCCATGTAGGGGACAAAGCGACCCCTCTTGGAATCTGCGGTGGGTGCTTTGGTTAACTCCACGGACGGGTATTTTTAGGTGTTGAGACAATCAGACAGACTGACTGCAGTGGCATTACTATATAGCTGGTGGCTGGTGCATCACCTGTCAAAGTCACACTAATCATGTGCTGCGCTGTGCTATTCCTAACTTGTATCGAGTCGACCGGGAACGACATTACCGACTTAGCGTGATGCAATTTTGGGTCTGTGTGTGCACTGTTTAGACACCTACATTTCTTGAGAGAACATTGGTTAGCTTCAAATTTGATTATCAGCGTAATGAAGTCTATGCTATATTAGTGGCCAGAACCACCTTACGGGCACCCTCGGGGGTTGGCTCAAATATCTTAGCTTGAAGCTCGGTAGGTAGATTTAGCATAAATATGGCATATAATTAATTCTGAAATTTTGGTGCCTAAGCCCCTTGTTCTGTGTTTAAGGATTTCATCAACTGTTTCAATTTCCTCCTAACCTGTGAGAAACACCAGGATATCTCCAGGGGGTTGTGTCACATGTATCAGGTAAAACAGTGTCAATTGCTGCATCTATGTAATCAGCCTCTGGGGCTTTTGTATAATGAATTTCAACCGGGTATCGCCTCCCAGGTATCTTGAAAATAGGAGCTAGTATGTATTTTGGGGCATGTTCAGATCTTTCTGTCACTCCACTTTGTGTATGGTATTACCCAACATTGCCAGTATCTTTGGATCGCCAATGTTTTTTCTTTGCAAGTCTTCTTTAACAGCCTATTGTAGTAATGCCACATTATGACAGTTATTGCAGTCAGGAAAAATACATTAGATATATGAAATCAAAATCAAATATGATTTCTTCCCTCAAGCTAGACAAAATATGATCTTCAGTAACTTTAGGATTCTTAATGTAATGGCAGGAAAATATATTTCCTTGATTTCCTAGCTCTATACTTCTGTTGCATGCTTTTCTAGACATACCATGTCCTTAGGCCTTACACAATAAGGGATGTAAGTTCGCAGGACTAGGTTTTTTTTTTGGCATTCCAGTAAACCTGTATATGATTCTTAGGTTTTCTGTTTGTCTACTAAGAGCAGTTGCCAAAACTCTTCTTCCTTTTTAAGGTTTCCTAACTTATCTATAACTCTTTGTTGATCATAGTTACGTGGTGAATGTTGTCTGTATTTCTGGTCTGCTGAACAGGATAACAAGTTGCCTTCTTAATGCATCTGCTTCTTAGATCCTAATTCCTGAACATGTACAAATCTGATTTTTTTAACAATAATTTTGGACGGTGCTGTTACTACAAGTACTACTACAAGTACTACTACTACAAGTACTACTACTACTACAAGTACTACTACTACTAGTACTACTAGTACTACTAGTACTACTACTTACTACTACTACTACTTCTACCACTAGTACTACTACTTCTACTACTTATACTACTTTTTTTCTTGCATCTCTTAGAACAAGGCACGAAATGTCGCGAACATCAAAGAGTGCATCCCGATGCCCCGTGAATGATGAGCAGCCATCCCATGGAGAGCAAGAACTAGATGACCAGCTTACTCAGGAGCAGTTCGATAACGAGTTAGAAAAGGGTCTAGAAGTGATGCTTACTCAGGAGGACCTTGTCGATGATGAGGATCCGGTGGGGGGAGCCCAGGGAAGAGAAGGCGGAGAGGATGCCCAAGGCAAAGAAGGGGATGATGATGAGGATGAGGATGAGGATGACGACACCTCATCAGGAGGATATGTAAGTCCCGAGGATCCTTTCGCACGAGAACCCAGACGGAGGCCAACGGAGGACGAGTTGGACAAGGATTTTGATCCGAACGACGAGGTACGGATAAAGCCTTAGTAGCTTATAAATTTGGCTAATGCTATGGCTATATGTTACCTCTGCTAACACTTTTGACCTGCCGTATACACAGGTCATCCCTACTCAACCTCTGAAAAGACGACGTCGGCCTCCGGCTCGTCTTGCCGGACAATAGGTAGCGGGGCAAAGGAGATCAGAGGAAGGAGCCACAGATACTCACAATGAGGCCTCCGCTCCACAACCTCAGGACACAACCACGACTGAGACTGCCCAGCCAAAGAGGAAACGAGGGGGATTAGAAAGCCAAACCAATATCACGACAAGGCATGCTATGTGATAACGGAGGTCGGGCCAGACGGGCAGATCCTTGAGCCATATACATACAGGGCAAAATTCCGTAATCACATCGGGTTTGTAGTTAGAGATAAGTTGAACCCAGCTATCCGTGGCTGGAATCTTGTACCTATGAGCCAAAAGGTAGACCTATGGGAGAAGCTGAAGCAGAACTTCAGGTTTCCGGAGGGAACGCACGAGTTGGTACAACAAAATGCTTTTAAGATAATGGGGCAGAGCTTCCGACGTTGGCGGTCGGATCTGAACAAGAACTTTATCCAACAGAAGTTAACTCCTTTCCACGAGTATGGCAACATAACTCCTAGTCAATGGGAGGAGCTCGTGGCTGAGAAGACTTCAGAGGCATCATTGACCCTCAGTGCTCGTAACAGCGAGCAGGCAAAGAAGAACCAACACTACCCTCGTCTAGGCCCCGATGGCTATGCTGGCAAGCAAGAGGTCTTTAGGAAGATGGACGCAGAGGCCGAATGCTACCAGGGAATACGGAAGTGACGAAGTTGAAGCCACGCCTCAAATAGTGGATATACGCGAGGAGTGTGGATTCATCCGGTACTAGCCTCAAGTTTGCTAAGCCGAAGACGGAGAGGTAGTATCAAAGATACTGAAACTTGCTGAAGACAAGGAGAAGGGCGCATTCAACTCTTCCAGAGAGAGGGACGAGCTTACCGTTGCCTTGGGAAACCCCGAGCACACAGGACGCACTAGGGGGCTAGGGAAGCGGATGTCCTGAAAGCACAGGATTCGTAGAGGAGAGGCACATGTACAAGAAACATGGCAGAGACCGAGAGTCTAATCTTGAGCGCCAAGTGAAGGCTCTAGTTGAAAAGATGTTGGTGGAGAAAGGACTGACTACGATGGAGCCACAGACACCAATGGGGCCGCCCGGAGAACTGGTGGTAGTTGGCAGCCCTCCGGATGTTCCCAGCAGTCAAGGTTCCAATGCAATCGGAACCCCCGTCGATCGCATACGGGCGCCAACCAGTTGCAAATTGGTGGTTCTGATGGGCAGGCAAAACGTGATCATTGAGGTGGCAACGGGCGTGGCACATCCTCCGGGCGGCATGTGGCACAATAGGGACATCCCGCAGGACTACACTCAGGTCAAGGTGCATACCGTGAAGCCCGAGTTCATGACTTGGAAGATAGAACACCCTACTCCCGAGGGGCTCGTGTTACTCGGAGACGTCATGAACCAATTCATCCTTTGGCACAGACAGGACATTGTATTGACCGAGTCTTCTCCAACTCCGACTGAAGTTCATCCTCTAGAGCGACCCATCGAGGACGGGGAGGTATACTCACCGGCCCATGACCATGACCACCACACGCTAGAGACTTCTCCATCTCGTACCGAGCAAGGGCATGATGACATGCCACATCCTTCTCCACCTCGTATCGAGCATGGGCATGATGACATGCCACGTCCTTCTCCAGCTCATACCGAGCAAAGGCATGATGAGATGCAACATCCTTCTCAACAAGCGTAGCCGATACATGAACAAAGTGTCTCATGAACAGCAATTGCCTCATGAACAACCGATACGTGAAGAACAAGTGGCCCCTGAAGCAGATGATGCATAAGTTGACAAGGACATGCCCGAATGGGAAGCTCGAAACAAAATCCCAATCAAGATAAGGCCATCGTATGTGGGCATTAATGACGTCTCGTCGGTGCACAAGTGGATGGCCCATGACCAATTCAAGCCTAAGAACCAAGTAAAAGAATTCAGAGCACCAGCTTCTGAGGAGGGCACCACTGAGGAGGGCACCACTAGCAAACTGCACAAAGGGTTTAACAAGTATCCAACTATTGATAACCTCAAATGGTCAAATGATTGCCCGGATAAATATGAAAAAGGCAAGAACTTCCTACCAAACCGAGTCATACAGTGCTTGCCACGTGGAATGAGAAAGTTCCACGATTGGTACTTGCGTGCTCAAATAACAGAACTAGAAATCTTACAATTATGGATCCCTGCCGGCACATTTGGAGCCCTAGGTGGGCAAATTGCCGTTGAGTTTAAGGATATCCAAGCATGCTTCCACCTCGGATGAATGGAAATGAATCTAATTCGCATATGGTGCCTGTAAGTCTTTGCCCTCTCGATATGATATGAATGTAATCTTTTAATTTTGTTGTAACTAACCCGCGCCGTGATTTGTAGAATGCAAGCGGACTTTGTGAAAAAGAGGCCAGCTCTGAAACACGGGTATATAGACCCTTCACCTATAGCATCAACAAATTTTAATTACCCTAAAGAGTGGAAACTAGATTGCAAAGAACTAGGAGCTGGAAAGACACTTAAGAAGAAAGAGGACATCAGGAACAAGAAAATATTGGAAGAGTCCCTCAAGGTTGCGGCATACATTGCCCTATGTTTTAAAAATCTCCAACAACACGATAATATATGGATACCATACCACTTCAAGTAAGTTCGACTGTATACTTAGCTTTGTTCAATATACTTTGTTCGATGCAAAAGAGCTTATGTGTTCCTTCTATGACTAAATTCATGCAGCGATCACTGGATTTGCATAGGCGTCTGGCTCTCACATAGCATGGCATGGGTCTTTGATTCAGCGGATTTCCCAGTCGAGACATACAAAGACTTCATAACGATTGTCAAGACGTATACATATTGACAATCCTCATTTTAGCTACTATGTTTGTATACATACTTATAAGGTTCAACGTGGGATACTAACAAGTTGCATTTGCTAAAACCATTGGAACATGGCATTCAGGCACTATGTCCAGGAACATAAGGGAGGCATCATCCAAATAGGAAGGAAAAGTTGTATGTCCAAAACTCTATGTGCGGTAAGTGTCATTTACTTTGGTACTCCTATATATTACGTGTCTGTCAATAGCATTACTTAACATCTCCATATGCAAAACACACAGTGCCCTAAGCAGAAGCCTGGGAGTCTACATTGTGGATACTACACATGTATTATGATGAGTACCATCGGTGGCTACAACAGAAACCCCAATCTGGTAAGTTTGAACCTCTTCGCTCGTAGTATGAAAAGTTCGCATATGTTGTGATATAGTAAACCTAAACTTGTTCTCTTGTAGTTGGAGAAAGATAAAGACACGAGAAGGAACTCATACAAGGATGACGAGCTCTTAGAGATGGTCGGCGACCTTTGCAACTTCATAATGGACCAGATTGTGTATCATAAAGGCACTTACCATCATCTTCTTTCTGACTTAGGTAGTAATCCTCTGTACCAACACCTTTGGGAGACTGATAGGTTAGCCCTAGGCTGTTGATGACAATGTGGACTTGTGGTATGATTTGGATCAGACTTTGGAACGGTTTGGACTTTGTTTTGCATGTGGACTTGTGGATTTCTTAATGGATTATGTTATAATGATGGACTTCATAATGGACTATGTTGTAATGATGGACTTTTGTGAATTATCATTTGTGATGATGTTCTAAATAATGGTCTTGTGTTTGTGGATGTATATATGTATATTTGTGGCGGTCATATTCGAATTTGAATTATATATATATATGTGGTCAGATTTGAATTTGAATTATTTATTTTTTTTACTAGAAAATCCACTGTAGGGGCGGTAGGGGTGGCTGGTGATACAGCCGCCCTTACAGAAGTCCACTACAGGGGCAGCTGATATTACCAGCCGCCCTTACAGAGGGAACTGTAGGAGCGGCTGAAAACACCAGCCGCCCCTACAGAGGGCACTGTAGGAGCGGTCAGGAAACCGCCCCTACAGAGGCACCCTCTATAGGAACACCCTGGGAAGGGCGGCTGGCATAGCCACCCCTACAGAGGCTCTAGAGCCGCCCCTACAGTTAACTTCTGTAGTAGTGCTTCTTACTTATGAGGTAGCCTATATCAACAACATTGTCATAATATAATATGCGACTATGTGTGTTTTGAAGCTATCATCCACTTAGCCGGCCGATGTGCTGGCTGACCAAGCATTAGCGGAGGATTTGGTTATCTAAGTGTAGCTGTGTGTCATTTTTGGTCTTTCGTGGGGCGTATAATTTTTTTCTCGATCATACAAAAGGTTTGCATATGTTTATATTAAGGTAGGAAAAAAGTTTAATACAACATGCCTTAATGACGCCTTATGGGTCAGAAGAGTTGTACATGGACGTTCGGACCTTCCCTAGCGTACTGAAAGTTATGGTGTTATATTGGACACTAGTCGACCCTAATTGCGGCGCCGACTAGGAGGCCTAAGCCAAGGCTGCCGACCAGCGACGCCGCTGTTTGCGTGGACCCACGTCATTGTTTGGTGGGAACAATTCACGCAACGCCTGCATATCATCTGGGTCACCGCTGTAGATTTCTTCGTACGCCTTCAGGGCCGACGTCGACAGAGACGACATCCCGCTGGCTAGTTCTAGGCGCTTCAAGACAAGGTGATCACTTCGATTAGACGCCGGGATATATGATACGCTCTGTGCCGCTATCCGCTTGCTCCTCTTGGGGAGCACGGGCAGTGTAAGTTCGTAGTGGGTGGTATCATCTCAGGGTAGCTCCAAGAGTGGTGGTTGCCTCGCCTTTGTGATTCGCTCGGTGAAGTGCTCGAGACGTCTATTGACAGAGGCCATTCACTGGTGCACTGGTGCTTTCCCTTGGCGCCACCTTTTTTTCACTAGTGGTTCAAAAAGAGTAGGTGAAAGGTCCTTGTGTGGTTTTGGTAATTGAGTGACAACCTAGGTGGACTAATTGTGTTTATATGAGATACATAGGTGATTAGTCCACAGGTACATATGTGTGAGCAACATATGCCATGAAGGTGAAAATGGCTTGGAGATGTTGCAAAGCTCACACATGTGATGATGAAGGAGCTCATTGCACATGAGACATGACATTGAGTCATGTGATCAAGGTGGAGAAGATCAAGACAAGACTTGGCTTGATGGACCGGTTGCAAGCGTGAAGGGCAAGTCGGAGGCTTTGGAGCGATGGACCGCGTGGCGGTGAAGCTTGAGCAAGACTTGGCGCCGATGGACGAAGGCAACGGTGAAAAGCAAGTGAAGTCAAGATCGATGAACCAATATGATCACGTGATGATATGGAGTAGATCATATCATTGTTGATCGTGTTGGTGCATGTGTTGCATCAACATTGGAGGACATGGAATGGAATGCGCAAGGCAAAGGTATAACCTAGGGCATTTCATTTCACCGGTCATAGGTGTGTAGAGAAGTTTGTGACCGGGTTTAGGATAGATGGTTGTACTATCAAGAGGGGCAAACTTATTTGCATATCGGTCATCTAGTGCCACTCGAGTGATCTAACTTTGCATCGTCGCTAGGATTGAATGGCGTGGCAAGTTGAGTGGCTAAATCCTTTGGAAAATGATTGTGAAAATGCTAACACACATACACATGGTGGTGTACACATGGTGGTGTTGGTACATTTGCAAAGGAGATAAAGTTGGAGTTGATATGGATCAACTCGGTGATGAAACGGAGGTGAGAAAGGTCCCACAGAGTGGACCGGACTCTGGTCACGCAGTGACTGGACGCTGGGTTCCAGTGTCCGGTCAGTAGTGGCAGTCAGCAGGCTGGCATCGGTCTTCGACCGGACGCTGGCAGGGTGCGTTCGGTCAGGCTGACGTACGGTGACGTAGGCGACATAGAAAAGTTGGAGAAGGACTGGACGCTGATGCTGCATCCGATCGTGACCGACTGGACGCGTCCGGTCACGACTGGTACCTTACTGGAAATGATCGGACGCTAGGGTTGCCGCGTCCGGTCAGTTTGTGCAGCTGCGTCCGGTCGACAGATGACCGTTGAGATTGGACGATCAGCGTTTGAAGAAGGGGACACATGGCGTGCATCGCACGACCGGACGCTGGGGTCCAGCGTCCGATCGATCAGACCGGAGCGTCTGGTCGTCCCGAGTTTTGCCTAGTAAAGAGGTAACGGCTAGTTTAGCCCATGGGGCTATAAATAGAAGGTGGCCTCGGCCATGGCTAGGGCTGAGCACCTCAGGGGACTTTGTGTCCATGCTTGAGAGTGCTTGGAAGCCCTCCATCTCACATATGCTTGATAGTGATCATCCTATTGTGTGAGAGAGTGATTCTAGTACGATTGCATCATGAGGTTGCATCGAGTAGCACTAGGTGATCGAGTTGCAAGCCGGTGGTTCTTGTTACTCTTGGAGGTTGCCACCTCCTAGACGGCTTGGTGGTGGTCTCCGTCGAAGTCCGGAAGAAGCTTGTGCGGTGCTCCGGAGAAGAGCTTTGTGAGGGGCATTGTGCTTGCCCTGTGGGAGCCACGAAGAGCAACTCTAGTTGAGCGTGTCATTTAGCTACCCTCACTTTTGGGATAGGTTCTTGCGGTGCCTGATGTACGAGCTTGGCGGGTGATGCCAATTAGCCACCGAACCACCAAGTGAGCGGTCGACACAACGGGGACTAGCGTGTTGGCAAGCACGTGAACCTCGGGAGAAAAATCACCGTGTCAATCTTGTTCTTCCCGTTGGTTTGCAATCCCCTTTCACAAGCTTGTATTTATATTTCATATACATTGTGCTTGTGTAATTGCTCTTGTAATTAGTTAGCTTGTGTCGCTTACTAGTTACCTTCTTGCTTGTGTAGCATAGAAGTAGCTCCCTTACGTGGTTAATTTAGTTTGTGTAACCTTGTTAGTCACATTACTTAGTTTATGTAGCTAAGTAATTGCGCTCTCTAATTTGGCATTGGTTGCCTTGTTATTGAGCATTGCTAGTGAGCTTAGGTGGCTTTGTGCTTTTGCTTACTAGCTTGTGTAGGAGCCCCCTTATTGCTTGAAGTACTAGTGGCATAGGTTTGTGTGATCTTGCTTCTAGAATTGGTTAGGTGAGCTCTAGCTAGCCCGGCACCTTTGTTGCTTAATTAGTATCTTTGGAATGTGCTAGAGAACATAAATAGAGGGGTATAGTCTTGGCTAGATCGATAGTATTAATTCCGTACTTGTTTCGGTTAGCCGACGCGATTAATTTTAGAAATAACTATTCACCCCCCTCTAGTCTGCCATCTCGACCTTATAGTACGCGCCACTAGAAATAAAATCGTGGGTTCAGATCATGAACTGTCAGTGTAAATTCATTTTTACTGGTTGTTTTCTTAAGTTTACCACCTACTGGCGGTAGTCTTAAAAAATAGCCAGTAAAAATGTATTTATAGTGGCGGTTTTCATAACCTAGCGTCACTACAAATAGATACCGAATATTAAAAATTAAGTAATAAAATTTGAATTTTTCAAATGACCTTAGATGGAGAAATGACCAAAATAAAAGTTGTAGATCTCGAAAAGTTATAGAAATTTGTTGTTTACAATATTTTCATTTGAAATCATTTGATATTTCAAAATGTTATTTGAAATTTAATTTTTAAATGGTTGAAGAACTCAGATCTCTCTTTTTAATCTCTTGCTAAAACTTGTAACTAGTCTTTCTCCCTCATATTATCTTCAAATTATTTGATTTTTTTCCTAAAATTTTATAAAACCATACTCTATCAATTTATTTTGTTCTTACCTCTAATATTTTGGTCATCTTTTCTCGTGAACATTTCAAAATTTGAGTTTCAAAAATGACAACTTCAAACAACATTTTGAAATATCAAATGATTTCACCTAAAGAAGTCATGAACATAAAAGTTGTAGAACTCATCAAGATATACAACTTTTATTTTGGTTATTTCTTCATCCGACAAAGTGGTATTAAATATTGTTCACAAATAACATATCTTTTGTATAGTTTTATAAACTATGTGAGAGATTTATGAATTTCTCAATAATGTAGACTATCACTTTGTTGGATGAAGAAATGATCAAAATAAAAATTGTAGACCTTGGTGAGTTCTACAACTTTGTTGTTGATGACTTTTGCACGTGAAATCAATTGCTGTTTCAAAATCTTATTTGAAGTTCTCATTTTTTTTTAAATTCAAATTTTGAAATTTTCAAACCAAGTCACATGAAAAGATGACCAAAATGAAAGTTGTTGATCTTGATGATTTCTGGAACTTTATAGTTGACAACATTTTCATTTGAAATCATTTTATCATGAAAAACTACGTTTGAATTTCTCAAATTTGAAATTTGAATTTTTTAAATGACCTCGGATGGAGAAACAACCAAAACGAAAGTTGTAGAACTCAAAACGTTATGCAAATTTATAGTTGACAACTTTTTTCATTTAAAGTCATCTTGTCAAAGAAAACTATGTTTAAATTTCTCAAATTTGAAATTTGAAATTTTTTCAGACGACCTCGGATGGATAAACAACGAAAATGAAAGTTGTAGATCTCGAAAAGTTACGCAACTTTGTAGTTGACAACTTTTGATTTGAATTCGTTTAGGGTCTAAAACAATCAATTTAAACTCGGTTGAGGATAATATGAGAGGAAAGAAAATTTATTATAGACACAAGTGAGTGTGAGGTACAGTGGTTGGAGGAGTATCACGCGAAGGAGAGGTCGGGGGTTTGAATCCTGCTGGCTGCGAAGTGCGGGAAAAATGCCATGACTTGTGAATTCGCCGGAGCGGGTTGGTGGCTGGTGGGGGCCTCCCTAGATTATTTTATTTTGTTATTTTTTCAGTCTGATTTGTAATTTTTGAAAATCATTTGTATTGACAGTTTTCTTAAGAAAACAGTCAATGTAAATTATTTGTTGTAGCGGTTCTCTAGAAGACGCCTATGAAGTTCGTGATTTTTACTGACCTTTGTCACTGGCGATACTGACAGACACATGTAGAAATAGCTTTAGAACCGTCAATGGTGAGCTCGCTGTACTAGTGATTTGAGGGGGTCAGAGTGCAGTTGACGGCGTCGTGGCAGCTACGACCGTCGCGCATCAATCCAAAAGAACACGCTACCATCGCCGAACAGCTGCAAATTGGTTGGACGAGCTAGTGGCATCATCTAAACACGCCCTTTATCTCTCTTAGCCTGTCGAGTCTTGCCGCCCATTATCTCTTTTAGCCCCTTTCTCCTCAACTTCTCAAATGAATCCAAATCCTAGGTTAGGCTTGTTGTTTGCGTAGCATTCAACGACAAGCCAGAGTATAAGAATGCCAAAAAGTGAGCAGCGGAGAGGTCTATCGGAAACATGTTAAAAGGCCACGCACGCCCAAACGGCCGTTCAACACCCAATTGTTTATTTATGTAGATGGAGTTTCGAAAAATGAAGAACAAATCGATTATATAACTATTTATCCAAACCACCAGCGATATCTACATAGTGAAACATTTGCACTTATATTTATCTTATCACAATTTTTTTGTGCATTTACAACTTTTATGTTGGGAATACACAACTTAAAAATTCTAGCTCCACCACTGTGGAGTTGCTCTAACCGCTGGGGGTTCATCGGAATTGAGTCTTATGTCACTATTTTGATATCGAGAATACTTAGTAGTAGACAATGGATATTTCATTTTGAAGGTTCTAACTGTGAGCCAGGATAGTGGTCGCGGTCGCCTCACAATCTCCACCTCGGAGTTTTGCAAGAATTGGATGTCCAAGCACGATCCGAGAATATTAGGAAGTAGAATAGGAAAATACAGATTCGTTTTGAAGGTTCCAGGTGTACTTAGGTGCTAGGGATTGTCTGGACGTGACTTGGGTGGTGCAGTGCCACATGGGGTGACACAGCTGAGTCCTGGTGTCGTCTTGTCTGTCAGTGGGGTGTTGACCGAGGTAACGCTCTGCGCTAGGGCCGGACAACCAGGGGCTGCCATCCTCTTGTACATGTCCTATATGACCAAATCCTAACATACATATTCGAGCCAAATGTTTCATCTATATCAAACGTATGTTGCAAGTGTTCTTATGTAGATATTGTAAAAGTGGAAAATACATGTTGCAAGCATATGTTTCATGTATTTTAAGTGTTTCATATGTCTGTTGCAAGTATTTTATTTGGATGTTGCTTGTGTTTGCAATGGCTTTCAAGTATTTTCTAAGTGTTTTGCAAGTGTTTCAGACGTATGTTACAAGTATTTCAGTTGTTTTCGAACGTATGTTGCATGTGTTTTATCTAAGTGTTGTAAAAGTAGATCTGGTATTGCACATGTAGCAATGGACCCACCTGTCGCACCCACATGTAGCTGTTTGGTGACGTCGGGGCGGCGTGGGACAGTTACTGGGACGCCATGATACCATTATTTCCAATGTCCAGGGTTGAAAGTAAGAATAGAAAATTCCATTTACTCTAAGTTTTCGTAAGTGATACCATTTATGACCATTTCTGATGATTACCGTATTTTAAATTATCATTTTTAAATTTATTTCAGTATCATATTGATGTTGTTAATAAATATAAATATAATTAAAACGAAAATATGATAGTTTCCGTCACGGACAGTTTCGGATCTTTTCATCCTACCAACTCCGATCTCGCTCCACCGAAATCGCCACCGCCGGAGAACATCAAAGGCCCCGACTTTTATTGCTTCTATTGTAGTCCTCTCAGTCGCAGGCTGAGTTCATGGGTGCCTTTCGATGCGGCGTCGCCGCATCGGCGCCGTCGAGTGTTGCAAGAAGAGACGCGGCCAGCGCCGCCTCAGGAGAGCAGGTGTCCGTCCAAGGGTCCGGGGCAGTCGTCGGCGTAGTATAGAGGGAGAATCGAGTCAGCCGTACTACAGGATGTGGTCTGAGGCGCCTCCTTCCGAAATCTTGCGGCTCGTTCCTGTCGATTAAGAATCGGGAGTTGTGATCCTGTGTCCACCGGCTTGGGACTCCTGCTTCCATCGGCTCCCCCCTTCGTGGAGTCTCTGTCCCATACGCCCAGTCATCTCTCGTGTTTAAACCCAATGCCATGGGCGCAAGAACTCCGATTCTGACAATCCAGGACCCTCCTGGTTCCGCCGGTGTTCCGCCGCCGCGTTGTTTTTTTTAAACCTCGCCTCATTAGGCCTTTAATTAACAGAAAGCTCAACACGATCTCGAGCCACCAAGTTTTGTATAAAGTTTGGGACCGGGTACTCCCAGACCTCCGACATCCCTACATCCCAACACATGCCTAAAGCGGCTATCTCGTGCGCAGACGAGTTACAAAGACGAGGAACATGTAAACATTCAAAACATAAAAAGTGATCTCTAATCACTCTACGGATGTCTTGAAAAATAACACCAGCTCGCGCTTGGTCCATCTCATCAGTGAGCACACCTCTTTGAAGTAGCAGGGAATCAGTCTCTATTTGCAGTTTTGAAATGCCAACAGAAGCTGCAGTATCGATTGCCGTCCAGCAAGCAGTAATTTCAGCCATCAGAGCATCATATATGTTTGCAGCCTTACCAGCACCTGCCAGGACTGCCTCTCCAGCGGCATCACTCACCACAAAGCCCCAAGCCCCCAACTTCGTTGCATGATTAAAAGCTCCATCCACATTTATTTTCAGGAAATCTTGTGGTGGCGGTGTCCAGCAGTGTCTCCTTGATGCTACAGTCACTGAACTCGGCTCGTTCTTTTGCTTCCACTCCTCTGTTAGTTGCCGAACTCCATATATGATTTCAGAATTTGCCAGCAGCTTTTCTCCCGCATTGACTGCGTTGCGTGCACTCCACCACTTCCAGAGCATGTCTCTTCCTCCATGGAAAGGATCTTGATTATCACTTCACGTGACGATCGTAACTCAATTAATTCCTCCCTGGGATAACTAAGGCCCAACTCTAGCCAGCATCTTCGCATAGGTTTGAATTTGAGAAAACAATGTCCCCCGTCTTCATCAAAACGTTTGCAAACTGGGCATAGAGTGTCAATCGGACCCAACCTTCTCTGAATATTCTTCTTCACTGGCATACTATTATGCACTAGTCTCCAAACAAATTGCCTAACTTTTGGTTGAACTGGTAGCTTCCAGATTTTTTTCCACTTGAATTGTCCTGAGGTCACTTCTCTTGATCCAGATGATTCCCCACGCTGGCGAACTGCTGAGAATTCCTTCTTATCATCAAGAACATGGTAGGCTGACTTCACCGAAAACACTCCTTTTGCATCATAATGCCATGCAACAAAATCTTCATGTCTAGATCTCACTGGTATTGCCATGATATCCTTCACGTCATCCTCCCAAAAAAATATCCCTCAACAGCTGGACATCCCACGAGCCAGTACTTGGATCAATGAGCTCCGAAACTTTTGAGAGAATTACTGCACCATTAGGAGTACTTGGTCAGTGTGTTGTTCCCCTCGGAATCCATGGGTCTTCCCATATTTTGATCGATTCTCCATTGCCCACACGCCATATGATGCACTTGAATCCCACATACAATGCTTCACCATGAATAAGAAATGTCGGGTCCCTCTCTTACCTTCATAAGGTCACCATCTAGGCAATATTTGGCCATCAACAACATTGCACATAGTGAATCTGGGTTCATTACTATCCTCCAAGCTTGCCTAGCCAGCATTGCCAAGTTGAAGTAATGGAGATCACGATAACCTAGACCCCCCTTATCCCTTCGGCTGCATAGTGTGTCCCACGAGAGCCAATGAATTTTATTCTCTTTATCTTGATGACCCCACCAAAACCTGTTAATCATTTTGCCAATGTCATAACACAACATCTTGGTAAGATAAAAGCATGACATAGCATAAGTTGGAATTGCTTGTGCAATGGCTTTGATCAATATTTCCTTGCTAGCTTTGGAGAGGAGCTTCTCCTTCTAGCCTTGGATCCTTTTCCACACCCGATCCTTGAGATCCTCAAAAGTTTTCCTCTTGGAGCCACCAACATAAACCGGCAAGCCAAGATAGCGCTCACACCCAACTTCGGTGGATATGTCAAGAATTTTCATGAAACTTTCTTTTGCTGCAGTTTCAGTGTTTCTGCTAAACATATCGATGATTTATCCTTGTTGATGGTTTGCCCTGAACACTCCTCATAAAGTTGTAGCACATGCCGCAAATGATTTGCACTCTCATCATTAACTTTTAAGAGAAGCAATGAATCATCAGCGAACAAAAGATGAGTGATGCTCGGTGCATTGTTGCAAATAGACACTCCCTCCAAAACACCATTACTTTCTGCAGCATTTAGCAAGGTAAAAAAGCCTTCAGCACATAACAAAAAGAGATAGGAAGAAAGTGGGTCTCCTTGACGTAACCCCCGTGAAGGGATTATTTCATCTGTAAGTTCCCCATTCACTTTGATCCGATATGACACAGTTGATATGCACTGCATAATCAGTTTGGACCATCTTTCATGGAATCCCAGCTTGTCCATCATCTTTTGTAAAAAGCTCCATTCAACACGGTCGTAGGCCTTGTTCATATCAAGCTTCAGAGCTGCATAGCCCACAGCCCCTCTTCTTTTATGCTGCATATAGTGTGACATTTCATAGGCTATTAATACATTGTCCGTAATCAATCTTCCAGTGACAAATGCACTTTGGTTTGGAGCAATAATATCAGGGAGGAATCAATTTCAGGCGATCTACCAAAACCTTTGAGGCTATCTTGTAGATCACATTACAGAGACTAATAGGGCGAAGATCTTTGAGTCTCTCATGCCTCGGCACTTTTGGAATCAAAACCACCACCGTTTCATTCCACTGGCTAGGCATTTCACCTCCATCTAAAAAGTGCTTGACTTCTTTGATCACATCATCACCGCAAATATTCCAATATTTCTTGTAAAATAGAGCAGGCATACCATCACCACCCGAAGCTTTGAGATCGCCCATGCTGTCCAAAGCCCTTTTAATTTCATCAGTTGTGAATTCTTTGATCAAAGACATGTTCATCTCTTGGGTCACTTTGGGCTGCACATATTGCAATAATTCATCAGTGCTCCCCCTTGCATTGGCATGAAACAAACTTTTATAATAATTAGTAGTAACGTTTTGCTTCTCCCCCTCCTGCTCCACTACTGATCCATCCTCCGTCACTAATTTACAAATGTGGCTCCTCCTCTTTCTTTCAGAAGCAAATCGGTGAAAGAATTTTGTATTTCGATCACCATTATCTAGCCAATGAGCATGTGCTCTTTGCTTCCAATACAAATTTCTATGCTACTCGAGCCTCTCCAATTTATACTTTAAAATCTGCTCTCTCCCCACTATATGTGCACTAATCGGCATTCTCCTGCGCAACTCTAACTTCTTACGAGCAAATTTGATTCTCCTCTCAAGATCACCCAAAATATTCTTACTCCAATCCCACAAATCACTAGCAACCCCCTTCACCGCATTTTCCACTTTCTCTCCTCTCACTTGAGTAGCAAGTTTCCAAGCATTCTCGATAATCACCCCACATTGTTCTTCTTCAACCCAGCCCGCCTCAAAATGAAAAGTAGCCCCCGGGCGAGTATTTTCTCCCCCATACAGGTCCTCCGTATTCACAATGACATGCCTATGATCAGAATGGCGTTGATCTCCATTTATCACCCTGTAACCTGGGAATCGCTCCCTCCATTCACCATCCGCAACAGCCCTATCTAAACGCTCGCGAATGTAATGTTCAGAAGTATGACTGTTATTCTGCCAAGTAAACACATCACCTTCGAAGCCTAGATCATGAAGGCCACAGTCATCCAACGCTTCCTTGAATTTGTCCATGCACACTTGGGGTCGAGGCACCCCACCATCCTTCTCACAGCTTAGGAGTATTTCATTAAAATCACCCATGCAAATCCATGGCCTCCATCTTGCCACATTCAGGACACGCAATGCATGCCAAGACACATCCTTTTTATCTGAACTTGGTTCACCATAGAAGCCCATGAACCGCCAGATGAAACCATCATTCTCCATCACATCCGCATCTATGTACAACCTTGAGACCGCTCGAACAAACAAATCAACCCCATTCTTCCAAAAGAGTGCGAGACCACCACTCCTCCCATTGCAATCTTTTGTGAAGCAATTCGTCATCCCCAATTTCCACCGAAAACCTTTGACTTTATTTTCCTCCATCTTTGTCTCCGACAAAAATAGAATGTCGGGGTCCTCCTCCTTCTGAATATTCAGAAGGCCATGAACTGCCAGGGCGTTCCCCAACCCCCGGCAGTTCCACGCGATGAGCTTCATTGGGCTCTGCGGGACTGTTCCGACAGTCCTGCTTTCACAAGTTCGGCTTCCATAGATGCACCTACACCACTCTATAACTTGGATTTCTTCACCCTTAAATCCTGCTCATCATCAAGATCCATCGCCCCATCACGCTTCTTCTTCAGCTCCTCAGGTGCAAGGTCAGAATTGGATCCTTCTCTTTTCCCCCGAGGCTTCCTCTTGTATTTGCCAGGAGTCGTTTTATTTTTGGGCGACTCAGTCCCCTTGGGCACGCGTCACTATCCAACTTCTCCTAATCTACGTGCATGGGAAGTAGGGCACTATTTCCTTCACCCCCAACACCTTCCACCCGAACGCCCATCTCATGCTCCTTGACACTTGCATCCACCTCCATAAATAGATTCTACCGTGGCACCAGATCACTCAGAGCTGGAGCCACAGTTCGATCAATGATCTTCAAAGGACTGATGCCTTCTTCCTCCTCACCCCCAACTGCCTTTGTCCCCTGCGTGCGTTCCGGAGATCTGCACCAAGATGGAGCTTCACTCCTAGAACGCCCCTCGGTACTCCTACTGCCTGAGCCCACACCACCTCCCCAGCGACCATCTCTCCAAGTACCCTCAAAAAGAAATTCCTGCCATCACCCCCTCGACCTCCATCATTACCACCACGCTTCTTTGGAGGGATAAACCTGAGTTCTCTGCTGAAAGGCATCACGTCATCCTTTCCCTTTTTCTTCTTGCACACTTGCTCAGTATGCCCAATAATACCGCAGCAGTAACAAAACTTCAGGAAGGAACTCATACGACAGTGGGCACCACCGATCCTCCACCCCCTCTTCCAGCGAGATCATGACTCCCCTCATCAAAGGTTTGCGAATGTCCAGTCTCACTTTCAGCCTAAGAAAACGACCCGCAACTATATCATCAGCCTCCCCATCTGCCTCCATCTCCATATACTCCCCCACCTCATCGCCAATCACTCTAGCAGTCGATTTGTTCATCAAACCCATTGGCAAATTCGCAACCCTCACCCAAATCGGGATGAAAGAGAAATCTATCTCATCGAGGGTTTTAGAGCCATCAAAATCTGCTACCACCATAAGCTCCTTCGACACCGTCCATGGCCCCTCCTCCATTGCCTTCCTCTTCCCCGCCGCCTGACCAAAGGTGAGCAAGAAGAAATTGTCGCCTAGGTCCTTACATTCAATCCTACGTACAGGACACCAGATCCAACCCAAAGCTTGTTCGATCACTTCAGGACGGATGTTCCTTTCAGAGAGGAGCTTGCCAAACGCCTTCAACGGTGCATCATCCCTTTTGCCCTTCAACTCCGACCCCGATCCAATGCGGACCGATTTCTTCTCTGCCTCCGAAAGTTGCAGATCCTTCAACAACCTCCCTACCTTCTCCATGGATCACCAGCCGGTCGGACCGAGCCGTGATCGCGTCGGATCAAAAGGGGCTAGCAGTTATTGTTTTTTTTGGGGGTGGACACCGGGTGCAATACACAATTATGGTGTTCTCGGATCCAAACAAGAGGAAGGTTCGGATCAGGAAACAAACACGACAGGGGGATCAGGACAAGGGAGAGGAACAGCGAGAGAGTGTGCAAGATCCGACCGAAATCACCGTTTGCCGGCGACGTAGACTCGAGTCGCCCAGGTCGCCCTAGGCCCGAGAAAAAAACCTCCACGCTGTGTATCCGAGAGAAGAAGCATGTTCGCCGCCGCGTTGTTGAAATAGGCACGGCCAACTCCTACCAAGCCCTATTCGGGCTGGAGGCGCACCCATTGTCAAAGCAAGTTCCAGGAAAGTCTCCCTGCTCCACTCTCACAAGTACCAGGAGGCGCAGCTGGTCCTCTGCTCCAGTCTCAAAGGAATATAGTCTCCCTGTTCCAATCTCACAAGAACCTACTAGAAGCCTAGAAGGTATCCGTGTTGGAGGCCCAACTGGTTTTGGCGTTGAGTCATTGAGGACGACGTACAACGGATCCAGAGAAAGGATGCAAGAAATCGAGGACGGAAATTCCACAATGGGGGAAAGTCAAAGTTTGCACGCCCTCAATGATGATGATTTATGTCGCAGGGTGCAGAGCCTTCTAAAATCCTCCCCGCCCACGCCCATGGATGTTGATGACTTATCTCGCAGAGTGCAGAGCCTTGTAAAATCCTCCCCACCCATGGATGACGTGATCTCTATACCATCTGTAGCGACTGATGTTTCTGCCGGCACAGCCAATTCGTGGAAAGAGTTGCAGGTTGGTCATTATTTCTTAGCATGATGTTCTCTCTTCGTGAGATTGTAAATTGCCTACAAGCTCATGGGCAACATATGTGCTAATTCATAGTAATATCCATATGGATTTTTTATGTGTTATTCTTGTTGTCCAGGATACTGGTGAGGGTTATCACCTTGTTGAAGAACATAACATCCTATCTGAAGCTTTCATCCGTGTGGCATCCTGTCCACGGTACTTGACAATAAGATCATATATGTTTAACTGCTTATTTCAAGTGTTTGCTAACCTTCATTCTGTTACAGGGTTGAAAACAATACAGAATTGCTTTCATGTATACTTTTTCTTTTGTCAAAAATCTGGAATCAACCAGAGTGGGAGATAAGCCTGATGCATTGTTTTGACGATAATCGGTTCAGGACCTCTGTCCACAGCATTGCTGTATTTTTTGAGAAAGAGCTCCAAAAGTGCATATCACAAAAATCTAATGGAATTGGCGAAATGGGAAAACCAAGCTATCCAAGTTTGACAACCCTTCTGCCCTTGATACTTCCCCAACTCTTAAAGGTAAAAGTCTATCTAAATATCTAACTTATGTTAATTTGATATTATGAAGGCATACCAGAAGAAATTTGTTTATCTAGTTGTCGGGTATCGATATTAGGGATACCCAAAGCAAGGAAGTTAGCGTTAGCGCCCACGCTAACTTCCCCGGATGGAGCAAGATGTATTAAAAGGTCTCGCCCGACCCCAAGGCCGCGGGCTCCGTCTCGCCCGACCTCTTGGTTGCAGGCTCCTTCTCGCCCGACCCCAAGGCCGCGCGCTCCGTCTCGCCCGACCTCGAGGCCGTGGGCTCCGTCACGCCCGACCCCATGGGTGCGGGCTCCGTCTCGCCCGACCCCATGGGTGCGGGCTCTGTCTCGCCCAACCCCAAGGCCGCGGGCTCCGTCTCGCCCGACCCCGTGGGTGCGGGCTCCGTCTCACCCGACCCCAAGGCCGCGGTTTCCTTTTCACCCAAGGCCGCGGGCTCCGTCTCGCCCGACCCCAAGGACGTGGTTTCCGTCTCGTCCGACGGGGACCCATACCGCCGCCAACCACTCCAGGTCCAAGCGTATGGGCCTGGGTCAAAACTCTGACACCAGGGAAGAGACTGGCACGCCTCGATGTAACCAGTGGCCATGGCGGGCCATACCTGGGTATTCACATCAAGAACAGTGTCGGGCGTGCCGGTGCTGTTCTGCCTAACCCTCGTACTGAACGCTGACAGGCACGTCAGTTCACCATGACGTCCACCGGGACGGAGTGGAACGCCATGACCGGAAGATGACGCCTGCGCATGGTGCCAGTGATGAACACGGCCACGACAGTGGAGCCATCCCTATTGACATCTATAGGATCGACGAGGACCAGCATGAAGGGGAAGAAGGACCCGACGACCCTAGAAGCCTTCTCCCCTCTCTCTCTCTCTCGTTCTTCTCCTCTTCCTCCATTAGTAACCCATGCTTTCCCTTCGCCTATAATAGGGGAGGCAGGGCGCCCCATGAAAGAGGATCGAGATCCGAACAAAATCGGAACACAAGAGCACGACACGAGCATATGGCTGAGCGGCAAGCGAGCTCTCAGCACCCGTTCACTCCTTCCATCAGAGACTTGGGATCCTCTCCCTCTCTCGCATGTTTGTAACCCTTACTGCAAACCAAGTGCCCGGTAACACGAGCAACAGCAAACTAGATGCGCCAGGTAGGGGCTTCCGTCCGAACCAATATGAACCCTTGTGTCCTCCGAGCACACCATCTGAGCCAGACACGTAAATACAAATTTACTCGCTGGTGGTCCGAAAACACCGACAGTTGGCACGCCAGGTAGGGGCTTTTTGCGCGTCTCGACGTCCTCATCAGGCCTCGGATGGCTAGTCACGGCGTCAGCTGGGTCCTAGGGCGTGCATGTGCGCTTCGGGAACCTAGACTTCATCATTATGACTGAGGGAGAGTTAGCGCAGACTCCCGCCGCCGTCTAACCAATCCACTCCACTGGCCTCGACACGATCGCCGAGGCACTTGAGGAGCTGCAGCTGCACGTGCCGGAGGCCCGCGCCCTCGGGAGCGACCAGCTCCTCGGCTTCGATTATGGGAGGTTAGAGCGCCAGCTCAGCGCCTTCCTAGGACCTCGACCGTGCCGGAAGGACCTGAGCTGCCTCACTTTCTCGTTAACCAATGTCATGATGCAGCTTTGTCGGAGGAGAGTCCGCTTCCTCGGAATACCTCATCCGGAGCACCCCGACAGCGCTCCTGTTCGGTCTGCGCAACGCCGCAGAGACTGTTGCCAACCTTGTGGCGCAACGCATGCCCCCTATCCCCTATGAACGATGAGTTCGTGGGGATGACCGAATATGTCGGGGAATTTTTCCATGACCTCCTCGTGGGAGAATCGGAGTCACCCTCCGACTCTGACTCTAGCAGGGGGAGCCATCACCCTCTTGCATGAATGTTTCATGACAGGTACCCCCTGAGGTATACATCGAAAGCATCCACAACGGAGAGGCTACCCCAACAGATGTCCTCGATGACAAGGTCGAGGGGGATGCAGGTGCCCCACCTCGCCTGCGGCAGTGTTCGCCTAAACGGCCTAAACGACCGATTAAACGGCCACTAAACGGTAAACGGTGGTAAACTATTTTGTTTAGGGGGTAAACAGAAATTAAACGGTTGATCGTTTAAACGGTCAAAAAATAGGAAAAAATGGTCTAAACGGCCTAAACGGAACGGAGATAAACAGTATTAAACAGGCTAAACAGCTGTTTAAATGGTTGTTTAGGCGAACACGAGGTAAATCTAGTTTAGTTTTGTATGGATAAATTTGTATACTTAAGTTTATTATATTTATAAATGTATACACTTGATATGTTACATGCATAAATATCTATATTTGGTTCTTTTCACATGCATAAATATATATACATACCAAAATAATTGATTTTTACTCTGATAAATATGTATAAATGCTAGAATACTTGATTTTTTACATGCACATATATAATTATATGTATTTTTTTTAAAGTACAAAACTGTTTAGACCGTTTAACTTCGTTTAAACACCGTGTAAACAGCCTAAACGCTAAACGAAGGACGACCGTGTAAAGACCGTTTACCGTTTAGGAAAATATTGCCTGTGGGTAGAGCAACTGAGGGCCCGGCACCAAGAGCTCGAAGAAGCACGACTCCAGCTCGAGCAGGAATGCGCGGAGCTCGAGCGCCATGGAGACAGTGGGTGTGCGCACGCCATGGCCCGCGACGTGAACTGGAGGATCATCGAGGAGGACGAAGCCCTCCCACACTTCACCCGGGTATGCCAGAACATCGCTGCTGCGGCGGCCTTGCTCCGGGGGCTTTCGGAGCCCGCGACTCCCGAGGATCGTCAGGCCCGTCGCGTGATTCTCACGCTACTCGAGCGTGCGATGGTAAAGCAGGCTGAGAGCTCATTGTCCCGACAGCACAAGCTTGACACTAGCCAGTGCGCGCCCTCAGAGCGACCTGACAGGGACGTGTCAGTCCACCAAGCACAGCAAGGCGGTAGGCCGTGTGCCACGGTCCCAGTGCATGAGCGTCTCGGCCTCCACCATGACGCACATGACACCCTCGATGCCCGTAGGCATGCCTATGGTAATGCGAGGGAGGAGGCTAGCCGTGGCTACAACCCTCATTGTGGTGGATGCTATAACAGCGGCAAGGACTGAAGCCCGAGCCCCGACTTGTCGAGACCTCAGGCTTTTGGCCGACACATCCTCAATGCCATCTTCCCACTGTGGTACTGACCGCCGAACAACATCCTGAAATACTCTAGGGAAACAAACCTCAGACTATAGCTCGAGGATTATCAACTTGCTTGCCAAGCTGGTGGAGTGGATAGTGATGATTTCATTATCCGCAACCTTGTATTATTCTAGGCTGATTCAGCGTGAACGTGGTTGGAACACCTTCTGCCCAACCGAATCCAATGTTGGGTGAACCTAAAAGAGATCTTTGTGGGAAACTTCTAGGGCACATACACACGTCCTGGAAACCCATGGGATCTCAAAAACTACCGACAAAAGTCTAGGAAACTCTTCGTGGGTACATCTGATGCTTCTCCCGGCAGTGCAACGAGTTGCCCAACGTCGCTGATGCCGACGTCATAGGAGCTTTCCTGTCCGGGACCACCTACGAGTCCCTGGTTCACTAGCTAGGACGTAAGGGCTCACGAACCACCAAGGATCTCCTTGACATCGCCACCAGCCATGCCTCGGGCGAGGAGGTGGTCTAGGCAATTTTTGACCTCCCCAAGGGCAAAGCAAAGCGGGCCGAGGACGCCGGCGAAGGCGCCTCCAACTGCCTGAACAAGAAGAAGAACAAGTAGCGGTGCGAGGGCTCGCTCGTGGCCACTGCCAACCACAAGGGGGGATCAGAAGCCCGCTGAGGGTACCCTAGACCACTTTGAGAAGCTACTCAAAGGGCCATGCCCAAACCATGCTTTCCCCATCAAGCACCTATACAAGGATTGCGTCCTCATGAAGCGGTTCTTGTTCGGAGACTCCAACAAGGGGAGCATAGGAAGGAGCCCAAGCCGGCCATAGACGATGCCAAGGGGAATGATGGTGGATTTCTGGCACTAGATGACTGCCTCATGATCTTTGGAGGGTTGGTAGCCTACGACTCCAGGCATCGCCAGAAGCTTGCGCGCCGCGAGCTCTATATGGCCGAGCTGGCGACGCCTTCCTTCCTCTGATGGTTAGAGTCAGCCATAACCTTTGATTAGACTGACCACCCAGAAAGCATCCCACAGCCAAGAAGATACTTGCTCGTGGTCAACCCAATCATCAGCACAAAGCGGCTCACCAAGGTGCTAATGGATCGAGACAGTGTCCTCAACATCATGTATGCTAAAATGCTCGACGCCATGGGCATCGACCGATCGCGCATCCGATCTATCGGGGCGCTTTTCCACAGCATCATACCTAGAAAGCAGGCCATGCCACTTTGGTAGATCGATCCACCCATCACCTTTGGGAATCCGACCAATTATAGGATGAAGAGCCTTACCTTCGAGGTGGTTGGGTTCCACGAAACCTACCACGTGATCCTGGGACGTCCATGCTATGTGAAGTTCATGGTCGTCCTTAACTACACCTATCTGAAGTTGAAGATACCGAGTCCATGTGGGGTCATCACCATTGGCACCTCCTTCTAGCGCGCCTGTGAGTGCGAGGTCGAGTGCTGCAAACACACAGCAACAATTGTTGCCTCCAAAGAGCTTGCATCCATCAGGGAGGAGGTCATCGAAGAAGCGCCTGACCCCAAGCGATTGACCGAGTCTTTTGAACCTATAGAGGGTGCCAAGGAGGTCCTCATAGACCCTAGTGGCTCCTAAGGCAAAGTGGTGCACATTGGCACCACGCTTTCCTCTGAATAGGAAACCGCGCTCGCTGACTTCCTCCACGCCAATAGAGATATCTTTGCATGGAGACCCTCGGACATGCTAGACATTCCAAGAGAAGTCACCGAGCATGCCTTGAAGATTAGGCCAGGCTCCAAGCCAGTGAAGCAGCGCCTGCATCGCTTCGATGAGGAGAAACGTAGGGCCATCGGTGAGGAGATTGCAAAGCTTTTAGCGGTCGAGTTCATCAAGGAAGTATACCACCCTGAGTGGTTAGCCAATCCCGTTCTTGTACAAAAAAAGAGTGGGAAATGGAGAATGTGTGTTGACTACATGGGTCTCAACAAAGCATGTCCAAAGGATCCATTTCCTTTGCCTTGCATAGACCAAGTAGTCGACTCGACCTCAGGGTGCGAAACCCTTTGCTTCCATGATGTGTACTCTGGGTACCATCAAATCATGATGAAAGAGTCCGACCAGCTCATGACATCTTTCATCACCCCATTTGGATCATTCTACTACGTCACAATGCCGTTTGGCCTGAAGAACACAGGGGGCTACATACCAACGCTGCATGCTCAAGTGTTTCGGGGATCTTATCGGGTGGACCGTTGAGGCCTACGTGGATGACATCGTTGTCAAATCCAAACGGGCTGACCAGGTCGTAGCTGACCTAGAGCAAACCTTCGTGAAACTCTAAGCAAATAGCATTAAGCTCAACCTCGAGAAGTGTGTTTTTGTGGTCCTAAGGGGTATGCTACTGGGGTTTATCGTCTTTGAACGTGGCATCAAAGCCAACCCGAAGAAGATCTCGGCCATCACGAGGATGGGCCCGATTCAGAACATAAAGGGGGTACAACGAGTTATAGGGTGCCTCATTGTGCTCAGTCGCTTAATCTTGTGCCTCGGCGAATGAGGTCTCCCCCACTATCAACTTCTGAAGAAGGCCGACCATTTTGAATGGATGCCCGAGGCCTAGGAGGCACTTGACAAGGTCAAGTAGCTCCTGACGAAGGCCCTGATCCTGGTCCCTCCGACTGATGGGGAACCGTTTCTACTCTACATTGCTGCCCTAGTGGTAGAGCAAGAAGAAGAGGGACATGCCCTCAAAGTGCAGTGTCCCGTGTACTTCATTAGCGAGGTCTTGTCTGATTCTAAGACTCGCTACCCCCAAATCTAGAAACTCCTATACGCTGTCCTTATCGCTAAGAGGAAGTTGTGTCACTACTTCAAGTAGCATCTAGTGACGGTCGTGACATCCTTCCCTCTTGGTGAGGTCATCCAAAACCAGGATGCCATAGGAAGAATCGTGAAGTGGGCACTCAATCTGATGGGTCAAGGCATTTCATATGCCCCTCGGACGACCATCAAGTCCCAAGTGCTGGCTGATTTCGTTGTAGAGTGGACCAAGATCCAAATGCCGCCAGCAACCATCAACTAAGAGCACTGGATGATGTACTTTGACGGATCACTGATGAAGAAAGGTGCTGGTGCGGGGCTGCTCTTCATTTTGCCCCTTGGGGTATGCATGAGGTACATGGTTCGCATCCATTTTCCCTCCTCCAACAATGTGGCCGAGTATGAGGCACTCATCAATGGCCTATGCATCACCATCAAGTTGGATATCCGATGGCTTGATGTCCGGGGTGACTCCCAACTGGTCATCGACCAAGTCATGAAAAAAAGCCACCACAATGCCAAGATGGCTACATATTGTTGAGAAGTCCGCCAGCTAGAGGACAAGTTTGATGGTCTCGAGCTCAATCACATCCCGAGGCATCTCAACATGGCGGCCGATGCAATGGCGAAAATAGCATCCAGACGAGAGCCGGTGCCAATGGGCGTCTTTGCCAGCGATTAGTACAAGCCCTCAGTCTGCTATGAGGAGCCAAAATAGACCGGTGATGGGCTGCCTTCCCTAGGATTGGGGGCTAACCAACCATCAACTCCATCCAACCCCAAAGTCATGGAGCTTGACGAGGATCCAACGATAGATCTCGACCCTCTGGCCGACTAGAGGACACCTTACCTCGACTACCTCCTCCGTGAGGCACTACCGACGGACAAAACAGAGGTTCGGTGGCTCATGCGTCGAGCTAAGTCCTTTGTCCTTATTAAGGGTAAGCTCTATAGGCAAAGCCACACCGGGATCCTGCAGCGCTATATCCCCATCAAACAAGGGAAGCAGTTGTTGAGTGATATCCATGGTGGGATCTATGGGAACCATGCCGCACCTAGGACCCTGGTTGGAAATGCATTCTGACAAGGCTTCTACTAGCCAACCATAGTAGCCGACGTTGAATAGATTGTGTGCACCTATGAAGGGTGTCAATACTACGCTCAATAGACCCACCTGCTAGCCCAAGCACTCCAAACAATGCCCATCATGTGGCCATTCACAGTCTAGGAGCTCGATCTGGCCGGACCTCTCAAAAGGGTGCTCGGGGGCTATACGCACTTGATTGTCGCCGTAGACAAGTTTACAAAGTGGATAGACGCTTGACCAATCTCCACGATCCAGTCCAAGAAAGCCATGTTATTCCTCCTTGACATCGGCCATCGCTTTGGAGTCCCGAACTCCATTATCATGGACAATGACACATAGTTCACCAGAAAGAAGTTCCTCCGATTCTGTGATGAATACCACATCCATGTCGATTGGGCCACTGTGGCACACCCCCACATGGATGGGCAGGTCAAGCGCGCGAATGGCATGGTCCTACAAGGCCTCAAGCCTAGCATCTTCAACCGGTTGAACAAGTTTGGCAGACAATGGGTCGCGGAGCTTCCCATGGTGCTCTAGAGCCTGAGGACGGCCCATAGCTGGGCCACCAGCTACATGCCATTCTTCATGGTCTATGATTCTGAGGCTATCCTCCTGACCGACCTCGATTATTAAGTGCCGAGGGTCAGGACGTACGATGAACAGGGAGCCAAGGCGTCCCTCAAGGATGCCATGGGCCAGCTAGATGAAGCACGTGATGTTGCCCTCCTTCGCTCGGCCAAGTACCAGCAAGCATTGCGCTAGTACCACATCCATCGAGTGCGGGGTTGGGCCTTCAACGTCGGGGACCTAGTGCTCTGCCTTGTCCAGAGCAACAAGAACCACCACAAGCTCTCTCCACCGTGGGAGAGACCATACGTCATTGCAGGAGGTGCTCTGACCAGGCACCTATAAGCTCAAGACCATCGACGGGCAAGTCTTCATCAACGCCTGCTACATCGAATAGCTACGTCGCTTTTATCCTTAAATCTATGCATCCTTTCTCTTATCGGTTTCGCTGTCGACTCCTTGATCTTTAGTGACACCCGACCCTAGCAATGACAAGGGGCTCAGGACCATCGATGACAAAGTCTTCATCAATTCTTGGAACATCGAACAGCTATGTCGCTTTTACCCTTAATTTATGTACACTTTCTCTTATCAGTTACGCTATCAACTCCTCGATCTTTAGTGACACCCAACCCCAGCAACGGCAGGGGGTCAGGCCTCACTTGAGGGCTGATAAGAGCATATCTATTATATATACATTCTCTATGCCTGACCCTTTCTCACGTTAAGACCTCAAAGCGAGGGTTGTGGAAACAAACGCTGAGTAAAACTGGTCAGACCATAAGAAACCTACGCCCCAGCGGCTACGACATTTTTGCTCACCAGCGTGATTAGAGTTTTTTGCCCGCACCTCGAGCTTTTTAGACTTAACTACGAAAGAGTCAGAATGCATTAAAGAGTGTATCTACCTAGCAAACATTCTCTATGCCCGACCCTTTCTCATGTTAAGACCTAGAAGCTGAGGGTTGCAGAAACAAACGCTGAGTAAAACTAGTTGGACCACAAGAAACCTACGCCCCAGCGACTACGGCGTTTTTGCTCACCTAACGTGATCAGAGTTTTTTGTTTCGCACCCCTGAGCTTTTTAGCCTTAACTATGGAAAGAGTTAGAACACATTACCCTTTTATACAAAAAAGGGAGAAGAGCTAAAAATATGTTTGACCATAACGAAATTTAAGAGCTTGACCACTTATTACAAATTCACCGCCTGGCTTATCTACCTAACTAATTTCTCAGGGGGATGATCTCATCTTCTATCTTCATAGCTAAGTCCTATGCTAGAGGGGCCACCTCCTTCTCGATGTCATCCTAGCTCAGGTGTGAGAACCGTCACAGGTAAGGTGGGATACAGAGCTAAAAACGTCCTATAGGCCCATTTAGGCCTAGGAGTTCAAAGGCTGGCCCTCCAATGGGTTCACAGCCGCTCTGAGGCACCCTTAGAGTGAGGAGTGGAAAGGGATGGGCCCACTAGCTGGCCAGTACCTAGGCACACTGAGCGCCATGAGCATCCTAGCCCACTGTTCGAGTCTTGGTCGGTTCCTAGTCCATGATTTTTCATCAAAGAAAGGCAACAAGCCCTCGGGACTGGTTGAACTGGACACTAGAACTATATGGATTGGCCACTGAGAATCTAGTGTCGGTCACTAGCTAACCCTAGGCCGAACCCCCATGAATGGGAAGTCGAGGCCCCACTTGGACTAGCCTATTAACATCTCACTGAGCACTACGTTTTCGTCCATCAAGGAAAAACATGGCATTGCTCAACCCCTCTATTTTATCAAAAAAACGCTAGAGGGATGAAGATCACAAAGACAAACTGACCCTCGACTGGACCCCTACAACGTGTGCAGGGGCTCAAGGGAAGTTGGACTTGCAAGGAGACCGAATACGTGCTCGTAGGACGATGGCTCGGATCCTAGGGAGGGGTACGTCTCCTCGATCTTTAGTGAAACCCAACTCGGCAATGGTAAGGGGTCGGGCCTCACTCAGGGGCTGATAAGGGTATATATATCCTTTCTGAAACAATCATCGTGTCTGACCCTTTCTCACGTTAAAAACCTAGAGGCAAGGTTTTGCGAAAATGAACGTTGAGTAAAACTGGTCGGACTGCAAGAAACTTACACCCCAGCGGCTACGACACTCTTGCTTACCAGCATGATCAGAGTTTCTCGCCCACATCTCGAGCTCTACAATCTTAACAATAGGAAGGGTCAGAGCACTTTAACCCTTTTTACAAATAAAAGGGGAGAAAGAACAAATTTGTTCAACCAAAACAAAAAAATAAGCTTGTTTAAACAAACAGAAGGGTTGGAACTTGTCCGCTTATTACAAAGGCACCGCCTAACCTATTTGACTAAACTAACCGCTTGGGGGATGATTTCATCTTCTATCTTGGTAGAAAGGTCATACACCAAGGGGGCCACCTTCATCTCGATGTCGTCCAGCTCTGCGTCGGTATATATGGGCGCGAAGCCTTGGCTCATCGTCGCCAGATCGATGTTCTTGAAATGAGATCAAGCGATCACGAATGATCATTGAATGCCAAAGCGAAGCACGCCCCTTGCCATATCACATGCTCGGTCTATGATCTAGGTGGCATGAACCATGAGCGAGCTTGTCTCCTGCTCTGGGGCTAGCTCGAGCTTATTGTAGACCAGTTGGACGGTGACATGTAGGTTGTTGTGTTCATTGCTCTCCTTCTAGAGGGTGTCCTTTACCTCACTAAGCTCCTTCTCTAGGCCATGGCTCTTCACCACCTCTGTCCTGAGCTTGTCATTGAGACCTACCCAAGTCACGTACCGACCATGTCAAAAGGCTTACCACGGATTCTAGGGAGAAAGACAATAAGGGAAACTAGAGATTTACCATCCATGTCCGCCCGAAGCTTGTGCACCTCATCGCACTATTGGGTCACCTTGGCCTCTAGGCACTGGGATCTCTACTTGGCGCTGACCGACTTTCATGGCAAGCCTGGCGGACATGCCCTCAGCTAAACCTTTAGGTCCCTCTCCCTCTGAAACTCATCCTCGAGGTGGTCGGTCTGCTGCTGAGCGATAGCATGCTCTTGGTGAGCTAGGTCAATCCCCATGCAGAGCTCCTCTATGGCCTGAAGCAAATCGTCCCACTCCTTCCATAGTCGCTCGCCCTCCACAGCATCCATGTGCACCCTCTCGATTAGGGCCATGAGCTTCTCCTTGGCCTCACAGTGCGTCATCACGAGCATCGTTCTCCCTAACTCAGGAGGTCGGCCACCTCTCGGGTAGCAGGGGCAAGCTCAACCACCTCCTAACGGGTGGCAGCGAGCTGTACGGTAAGCCCCCTACTCCACTGCGTCTCCTTAGCAAGGAACTAGGAATTCTCCTGGCTACGGGCCATAAAGATCTATGAAGAAGACAAGACTTAGAGGCGTGGAAAGAGAACATGGGGGTCAGAAGAATGGTCATATCATACCTAGCCAACCGGGGCAACAATGTCACGTGCATCGAGCTTAGCATAGTGGTCAGGGCGCAAACCGTGTCCCCAACCTCCTGTGTAGATGCTCCCCCATTCCCTCTCCTCTACTGCTTCATTGAGGGCAGCCACTCGGACCAAAGATCGAGATGTCCCCATGCCGACCTCAAGCGATAGCTCCCTCTAGAGTGGCTCCTCTAGTGATAGAGGGGGTGGGTGACATGGGACACAGAGGCCTGCCCTATCAGCCACAACCACGAAGGATGCCTCGGGTGCGCCCCTTTCCATCTGCCCCACCGTGGACACGGCCACCTACATAGACTGATGGCTCCAGGTCATGCCAGCCTTCAGCCCACTGAATTTGAGGACTACGATCCGACTACGCTGTGCCTGCCATGGGCGCCTAGACTGCGCCCTCCTCCTACCTGCTCTCCCATGGACTGCAACCATCGGCTGTGCACTCCTCGGTTGATGACATGGCCGCCCCAACTCCACTCACGCTCACCATCGGCGTGGCACCAGTCGGCTCCTGGCGCATTTGCTGTAGGAGGATCTTTTTTAGAGCGAGCCACAGGAGGGTCCCACATCCTCCGACGTTGCAAAGGACATGGCAGTCAGTTCGTGGGAAAAGTCCATTAAGACAAAAGGATGAAAAAACTCTTGACTCACCTTGACGCTATCATATGAGGATGTTTTGGGGCTAGCTTGCCTGACCTTGGCTGCTCTTCGTCGACATGTTGCCGCTTCGAGCCATCCCTTGGCTCGGAGGGCTCGGACGAATCAGAACGCGGCCTCCCGCCGACTCTGGACGCGCTGCCGAGGGCTCGAACGGAGCGGGGTGACCTATTTCCACCGGCTCCAAGGCCGCCATCGAAGGCCTGGACGAGGCGTGGTGGTCTAACTCTGTCAGTTCTAAGGCCACCATCGAGGGTCTAGACGGGGCGAGGCATTTTGATTCTGCCAGCTCCGAGGGCACGTCCTCCTCGTCCTGCCTCGTGACATGCCACGGGAAGGGCCCTGCCTGCAGCGAAGGTGGGTCCTCATCCCTAGTGGCTAGATCATCCCACGGGATGGGCGATATGGAGCCATCATCCTCCTCCTCCTCCTCTTCTTCTTCCTCCTCTTCTTTCGATGAGCCTTGACTGCCACTTCCCTCACTGCCTTCGACCACCATGTTCTTCTCCTCATCATCCTTCTTCTTCTTCCTTTGTTCATTCGTAGCACGATTCACCACCCTCATGGCTGCATACACTGGCAGCAGCGTGATAGAGTCCTAGAAGGCTAACCCCACCGACAGCTCAATGAAGCCCGCATCTGGCTACATCACAAGATGCCCTAGGATAGGGAACATGACTGTCGGTCCTCCCCATGGCCTCCTTGATGTGTTGCATGACCTCGTTGTCATGGAGCAGCCCTTGGGCGAGCAGTCATCCTGATGAGCAGCATGTCAGGCAGTCATCCCACTACAATGAGAGAACTGCGCGCCATCAGGGGCTCCACCCTCCTCGTGTGATACCCCCCGATGACGCTGGCCCCAGCGAGGCCATGGGTCTTTAGGAATGCAATGTCCTGGAGGAGGTCACACATCCTCTTCTTCTCCTTGACAGGGTGGCCCCTATGACCATGATGGCGGTACCTCTTCGACCACGTGCTTGGAGAAGATCAGCAAGGGAGCGGCGGGGTCATTCTTCAGGTAGAACCAATGTGAGTGCCACCCCTTGTTAGATCTAGAGAGTTGGCAGGGCATGTACTCGGCCACCCTGCTGCCCCCTGTAGGTGGATGCCCACGCATCCCATCAGCACCGGGGTCTCCCAGTCTCTTTCCTTCTTCTTGATTAAGGAGATGTAGAAGAAATATCTCCATAGCTCAAAGTGGGGCTTGATCCCTAGGTACCCCTCGCACATCGCAATGAAGGCCACGATGTGCTGGATCTCATTGGGGTTCAAGTGCTGCAGCTCGATTTGATAGTGGTGTAGCAGACCCTGGAAGAATGGGTGGGGAGGAACCATGAGTCCACGCTCGTGGAAGAGCGTGAAGGAGATGATGTAGCTGTCGGGCAACACCGGCGCATCCTCACGGCCGGGCACAAGCAACTTCACCACATCAGTCCTCCCATGGAGAAGACCACGCTTGACGTGGCCCTCCATGCGCACATGGTAACATCAGAGTGGTACCATGAATCCATGAGGGAGGGAGGCGGCTGTGGAGAAGCAAAGGTGGTAGCGAAGCAGTGGAAGCTACATATCTAGGGCTCTGGCGGTGGATTAGCAAGCACGGTAGATCTGAACGGTGGTGGCAAAGAAATGGAGAAGGTAAGGCTATGGTTTTGGTGTGTAGAAACATGAAGGGGGAGGCCGCTATTTATAGGATGGAGCGGGGCGAGAAGGCGAACTGTCTGCCTAGATTCACGCGCCCGCTATGCCACATCGCATCACCTCCCTCCGAAGATCATGCGCACGCTATCTCTGGTCGCACCCTCGAAGGATACGCCGGATGATGGTTTGCCCATTCAATGGGCCAAGAACCGACGCAGGTAGGGAGGGATACAGAGTTGAAAACGCTCCTATAGCCCATTCAGGACTAGGAGTTCAAAGGCTGTCCCACCAACGGGTTCATAGCAGCTCCGGGGCCACTAGCGGCCAGTACCTAGGCACACGAGCACCGCGGGCATCTCGGGCCATGTTCAAATCTTGGTCGGTTCCCAGTCCAAGGTTTTTCCTCGAAGAAAGGCAATGAGCCCTTGGGATCGGCCGAACAGACCCAAGAACTATATGGACTGGCCGCCAAGAGTTTGGAGTCGGTCACCAGCTGACCCATGCTGGACCCCCATGAATGGGAAGCCGAGGCCCCACTCGGACTAGCCCATTAACAGCTCACCGAGCACCATGTTCCATCCATTGAGAAAAAACGTTGCACGGCTCAGCCCCTCTGTTTTATCGAAAAAAGCTTGAGGGACGACGATCACAATGATAAGCCGACCCTCGACCAGAATCATGCTACATGTGGGGGCTCGAGGAAAGTTGGACTCGCAAGGAGACCGAATGCGCTGTCGCAGTACGACAACGGACCGATCGGATCCTAGGGGACTGGAATCAAGAAAAATCTTTCTAACCTCCCTAATCCTATGGTTACATGCCCCAAGAAGACTGATCGTGACAAAAGGCAACCGTCATCCTACTAGGACACGCCGTAGGCTACAAAAAGAAGGCCAAGGCCCTCAAAGTCCTCCCATCTGGAAAAGCCTCCAAAGAAGTATTCTACTCCTCCGCAGGCTCAAGGGCTACTATCTAGTATCGATATTAGGGATACCCAAAGCAAGGAAGTTAGCGCACATGCTGACTTCCCTGGATGGAGCAAGACATATTAAAAGGTCTCACCCGACCCCAAGGCCACAGGCTCCGTCTCTCCCGACCTTGAGGTAGTGGGCTCCATCTCGCTTGACCCCTTGGTTGTGAGCTCCTTCTCGCCCGACCCCAAGGCCATGGCCTCTATCTCACCCGACCTCAAGGCCATGGCCTCTATCTCACTTGACCCCTTGGGTGCGAGCTCCATCTCGCCCGATCCCAAGGCCACGGGCTCCATCTCGCCCAAGGCCGCAGGCTCTGTCTCAACCGACCCCTTGGTCACAGACTCCATCTTGCCCCACCCCAAGGCCATGGGTGTCGCAGAACCGACCAATTTATAAGAGTACAGGTACAATGGCAGCCCGCAAGCGGTCGCACTGTCATACTTGAACCCATATAAACCCGGTAGTCCGTCGAGTACCACGACGGGTCTCGATAAACGATTTACAACAACCAAGATCGTACATGATTCAACATACATGCCACATATTACATAAAGTTCACAAATACATTTCATCATCAGAGTACGAATAAAAGTTATTACAAACCAAGTTTGATAGATAAAGCGGAAGCAATTAAGTTCGAAAATAAAGTTTCCAACATAGTTTGATACAGTGCCAAGTAGGATCACGGTCCACAAAAGCAAGGATAGGGATTAATAAAGAAGTCTGCCCAAGGCATACTCCTCATCCACGGCGGGATAGAAGCAACTCTTGCAATAACCATGATACACAGTGCCATCTACAACAATGGGAAATAAAACCCTGAGTACGAGAAGGTACTCAACTAGACTTATTCGTCATGAACCAGAAATAAAATGACTCCAAGGATTATGCAAGGTTGTATAAGTAGACGTAGCTTGACAACATTTTGCATAAAAGCAATTGACGTAGTTGGACCATTACAATGCCTTTATCAAGTTAATTATAACTATCCATTTCTAGATTAGCAACTATCCTATGCCAAACATGTGGTATATCCATTTAAAAGCATACAATAGTAACCATAGCAGGTATTGTAATTCCATATTCATCCGAACCATCATGTTTCATAACACAGTTACTATGATGTTGGGACTAACCAAGTTTCTCACTATCCGGGAGAGACGGCGATTCGAATCGATTTCAACCAGCTGGGAATTTATTCTTAACACAAACCCAGGTCTACCAGCCACGATAGCCTTAGGTCACCTTTGGTACAACTTAGGTCTACATTTCGCGGGTTTGTACCGCGCCGCACAATCTGGAACACCAGATGCTAGGACGTTCAGGCCTAGCCTGCCCTTGGGCTCAGTCTGATCATTCCCCGGAAGGAGCGCACAACAGAACGGGTCCCGGCCTGAGTTGAATTACTCGGCTTCGCGGTCGGAACGAGTTATCCGGCCAGCTAAGTGAGAGGCATGCGTTCAATCTTGTCAGAAGCGCCAACAACGGTACGGTCCTTAATCGACACAGACGGGGATAGATCCACACCCAAGACCTCCATGTCTTGTTGCTTCTCTATCGACATCCCGCCCGATCTCGATTTTCTTTTACCCCATGGTTCTGTTCCACGATAGCAAATATAGCCAACCGTGCTCCGGTATCCACCTATATCTCGCAGGTGATAGGACATCACCCGACTTCTACCGGTCTAAGCATGGCTAAGCATATATTCGATCCTGGACCTATACCGATTAAAGGTGTAATATCTGGACAAGGAATGTACATGCACCAAGTGGTTCCATTCAACTCTTATAACTTAATGCATCAATCATAAGTACTTAAGTAAACATTCGTAGAATACTAGGAGACTTAGAATGCTCCGGGGCTTGCCTCATAGAAAGAAAGTGGGGCGGTGGTCAGGACACTCCGGGAGCTCTTCAGGATTCTGCTCCACGCCTTCGGGAGCTGTGACTTGAGGATTCTCCTGCTGGTCCCCTTCCTCTATCTCGTCGAATTCCAGCAATGTTATTTCTTCCTCCGATCCTAGATGCATGAATATGGCATAAGATATCATGAATGCATATATGTTAACAAGTGCATCATGTTTATTGAGTAGGTGCATATCTCTTCTCGATTATTTAATTAACTACTTCCACAATGCATCTACTACGTCACAAAACAGCAGCTACTTGTTTCACTCGTAACTGGAGTTCTACTAATCCAAATGCAGTGATCCTAGACTTTCTGGAAAGCTTATCAAATTATCTACAACTTTGTTATTAACCATTTTTACAGCAACCATCATCCCTATCATGCAACTTATCAAACTACAGAATCTGTCCGGAATCCTTTTAAATTTGCATTTTGAAGCAACGATACTTCTACTTCATATAATCACTCAAAGTTTGACAACATAAAGCCTACCAACAGTTTAAGCATACCAAATACATTCAAGACAATATAATGGTGAAGCCCAAACTATTTATTTAAATGTCTTTATTATTTTATTTAGATATTTAGGTTAAATAATAAACATATACCAGATGTACTTCATAAATTCTAAAAAATTTACGGTGCCTTACTAACGCTATCAAAGGACTACTGTAAAAGTTTCATGCCATTTTATTCAATAAAACACTCTATACAAAAATGACAAGACAGAAAGGCTTACAATAGCAAAAATAGAAAACCCTAGTGAAAAGTGTCAAGCAATAGATTTCCTATTTTTCTTAGCATCCTTATGGTACTAGGATTACCCCCAACAAATTTCATAAATTTTGGATTCATAAATAATTTATAAAAATTCATACAAGGATTCACTATTTATAAAAGAAAAATCTATAACTACAAATCTACACATGCACTGATCCTCAAATTTTTACCAAAGCTCATATATGTTAAGACTAGCTTACCACAAAAATTTCATAATTATTGGAGGACAGGAACTCTAGATATAAAATAAACAAGTTTGCATGCATTCAAAAACACATTTCAAATCTCTATTTAACTCTCCCAAAATTTCTACTGTAAACGTCAAGAACATATTTTTCCTAAATACTACACTTCCTAAGGAACACTACACAATTTATTGCACAATTTTTGAAGCTACCAAACTGGAGATATAAAAATCACAAAACAATTCAAAATCTGGAATCAAATGACCTAGCTTTCAAATACAGAGTCGCTGACCGGTGGGACCCGTTGGTCAGAGGACCCCACATGTCATCGACTCGAAACAGGGCAGCTACGCTGCGCTATGGTGGCGCGGCCAAAGCTCGCCGACGGCGAACTTGCCGGCGGTGACATCATCACCAGATGTTCTACTCGACTTCGCGCACACACTACTCTACTTGGTGGGACCTCTCATCGGTGCTAGCAACGGCGGCGGCGGCGGCCATGGCGGGGCGGAGGTGTGGGACGACGGCGAGACGTCGGTGGAAGCTACGGCGACTCAATCAAATGCTACGCCGAGCATCATAGAGCTACGGCGGACCTAGCTAGCGCTCTATCGTGGCCTGGGGTAGACGGTGGCGATGTGGCCACGACGACGGGGCTGGCGACGGAGCTTCGGTGAGCATTTGCACGGCGCTGCGGCTTACCAAGCTTGAACAGCGGGCACTGGCTGGCGTAGGGAGTCGCTGGGAAGGCGGTGATGCTGTCGTGGCGACGAATGGGCGGCTCAGCGCTAGCTTGAGCTGGCTATTGCGATGGCAGAGACGGGACGAGCTTGGCTGTCGCTGCGGTGAGGAAGGAGGCCAAGGCGAGGTGAAAGGCGTGCTCTGGCAGTGCGGGCGATGTTAAGGCGCGCTCTGGCATGGCCGACCCACACGCGGTGAGGCGTCGGTGACGTGCGGCCGTTGCCAGCCACCACGCGGCGCGCGATGACTGACGCCGGTCGGCCACCACGTCCTGATTTAGTTGGTTCAGAACCCGAATGGGACGCCTGACAGCGAGTTTTCACGGCGATGCAGCTGCTAATCCCTGGCTCCAACTCGTAAACCGTCTTAACAACAATCATAGCCCTATGTACCAGCTACAATTTTCTTTCAGTGAACTTGTGCTAAATCGTGACCGAGACTGAGTAAAATCACCCCCAAAGTCAGCCTGTCAGTCGGTCAGTGAACACGACTTAGAAAATTTTGTTAAGTCATGAGATGTTGATTTTTCTGATTCTTGTGATACCAATTCAAGCATGTTAGAAGCTAAATCAGTCAATGACCCAAAAATAAAAGTTGTTCCTTATGTCAAATACTACAACTTTGCTTTAGTGATCTCCTCCATGCAAGGTCTCTAACACCTAGTTCAAACTTGGTCAAACATGTCACATTTAAATGATGATACACATCAAAGCATGGCTTAATGACCTATTTACCCCTAACCATGAATATCAAAGTTGTTCATAATGATACTCTAAACATGTTTAAGCAATTTGCAAGGTCATTCAATCATTTCATGTAGTAGTCACTCATAGGGCTAGTTAGTGTAATCACATGAAGCTTAAGTGTTGGTTCATGAAATGTGACCATGAACAAAGTCCTATTTGCTAACCTAGGTGTTGCTATATGTTTGTGTGACTCACATCCACCAAGTACATGTGTCCACTCATGATCATATGCATAGACACATGGAGACATGAAATAACGAGAAAAGTTGCATATGTTTAAGAAACATGCGATAACAACCAAACGTTGCAGATGTTTCAATCCAATGTTTCAATTGTAAATGCTTATTTATGAATGCTTGATGATCATGCTCATGTTATGCAAGTCAAGTTATGCAAGGCTAACACCCGAGGTGTTACAGCCCCTCCCCCTTATAAAAATCTCGTCCCAAGATTTGCAAGACCTACCATTCTTGAAAAAAGGCGGGATAAACTTCTCGTAAATAATCTTCTCTTTCCCACGTAGCATCTTGTTCACTATGATTGTTCCACACCACCTTATAGAACTTAATAATCTTACTCCGTGTTACTCTCTCCATCTCCTCTAATACTCGAATTGGCTTTTCTTCATAGGTCAAATCCGATTGAAGCTGTACATTGGTGGGTGCAATAGCTTCTTCAGGTACTCGAAGACATTTCTTCAACTGAGAAACATGGAAAACATCAAATATTGCACTCATCTCTGGTGGAAGTTGTAACTTATACGCAACATTTCCTTTTTGTTCCAAAATTTTGTATGGCCCTACATATCTTGGTGAAAGCTTCTTTTTCATCCCAAATCTTTTCACACCTTTCATGGGTGATACTCTCAAGTATACATAGTCACCCACTTCAAAAGTCAGTGGTCTTCTTCTTCTGTCGACATAACTCTTTTGTCTTGATTGAGCTGCCTTCATATGTTGTTGGATGATACATACTTGCTCTTCGGCTTCATTGACAAAGTCAATACCAAAGTATCTCTTTTCACCGGGCTCAATCCAATTCAATGGAGTTCTACATTTTCTGCCATACAAGGCTTCAAATGGAGTCATCTTGATACTCGCTTGATAACTATTGTTATAGGAGAATTCAGCTAAAGGTAACCATTTCTCCCATGAACCCTTTGAAGATATAACACAAGCTCTAAGTAAATCTTCTAGGATTTGGTTCACTCGCTCTGTCTGTCCTGAAGTTTGCAGATGGTATGCCGAACTTCTGATTAGCTTGGTCCCCAAAGCCTGGTGTAAGTGCTCCCAGAAACGAGCTATGAACTGTGGTCCTCGATCTGAGATTATAGTCCTGGGTACTCCATGCAGTCTCACGATCTAGGAAACATATATCTCAGCGTATTTTCCAACTATATACCGTGTGTTCACGGGTATAAAGTGTGCTAACTTGGTGAGACGATCAACAATAACCCATATTGAATCGTGACCTTGTGGCGTCATTGGAAGGCCTGTGATAAAGTCCATGCTGATTTCCTCCCATTTCCATCCTGGAATAGGCAATGGCTGAAGTAGTCCGGCAGATTTCATATGGACAGCTTTTACTCTACTGCAGTTATCACACCTAGCAACATAGGCTGCGATCTCTTTCTTCATCTTAGTCCACCAAAAACGGGTTTTCAAATCTTGATACATCTTACTACTACCCGGATGGATGGACAATTTGGACGAGTGAGCTTCATCTAAAATTTGATTCCTTAGCTCACGGTCTTTTGGTACCATAAGTCAGTCCTCAAACCATAATACACCTCTTTTGTCCAATCTAAAATGTTTGGTTTCTTGCTCTTGCATTTTTCTCTTGATGTGACTTATTCCTACATCTGTCTGTTGTAGCTCTATGATTTTGCTCTCAAGTGAACAACTGATCGTGATATTGTGTAGTACAGCAGGATGTAACAAGTTGAATCCATCTTCCAACAATGCTTCCACAGTGTTGCAATCGGTCTTTCGACTAAGTGCATCGGCTACTACATTAGCTTTACCCGGATGGTAATGCATTTCTAAATTGTAGTCCTTAATCAATTCCAACCATCTTCGTTGTCTCATGTTCAGCTCTGGTTGGGTAAAGATATACTTGAGACTTTTATGGTCAGTATATATATGACATACATTGCCCAACAAATAATGTCTCCATATCTTTAATGCATGAACAACTGCTGCAAGTTCTAAATCATGTGTAGGGTAGTTGACTTCATGTTTTCTCAATTGTCGAGAAGCATATGCAATAACTCTTCCTTCTTGCATAAGCACATATCCCAAACCTATTCTCGATGCATCACAAAATACATCAAAAGGCTTTTCAATGTCTGGTTGTGCTAGCACAGGTGCTGTAGTCAACAAAGTTCTAAGGGTGTGAAAAGCTGCTTCACATTCTGGTGTCCAATTGTACTTCTCATCTTTCTGAAGTAGTCTGGTCATAGGCTTAGCTATCTTTGAGAAATCTGGAATGAAACGACGATAATATCCTGCTAACCCTAGAAAACTCCGAACTTCATGAACCGAAGTTGGGGCTTTCCAATCCATGACCTCTTATACTTTTGATGGGTCTATAGAGATTCCATCTCTTGATAAGATGTGACCTAAGAAAGGTACTTTGCTCAACCAAAATTCACATTTGCTAAACTTCGCATATAGCTTATGCTCCCTCAATCGGGATAAAACAATCCTTAGATGCTCTTCATGATCTGACTCATTTTCTGAATAAATCAATATATCATCGATAAACACGACCACGAACTTGTCGAGTTCGGGCATGAATACCGAGTTCATCAGGTACATGAAGTAGGCTGGAGCATTTGTTAGTCCGAAAGACATAACCAAATACATGTATAAGCCGTACCTAGTAGAGAAAGCAGTTTTAGGTATATCCTTCGGTCTGATCTTTATCTGATGGTAGCCCGATCTCAAGTCAATTTTGGAGAATACCTTTGCCTTCGCTAGCTGATCGAACAAGATGTCGATGCGGGGCAATGGATATTTGTTCTTGATGGTAACAGCATTGAGTGGTCTGTAATCTACACACATTCTCAGTGACTTGTTCTTCTTTTTCACAAACAAGGCTAGACATCCCCACGGAGATGAGCTAGGTTGGATAAGACCCTTGTCCAATAGATCTTGCAATTGAACCTTAAGTTCCGCTAACTCATTGGGTGGCATTCTATAGGGCCTTCTGGATATGGGTGCCATACCTGGCACTAATTCAATCTTAAATTCCACCTCCCTATCAGGTGGTAAGCCTGGTAATTCCTCTGGAAATACATCCGGAAACTCACAAACCACTAGGATATCACATAGTGTTGTGGTTTGGATAGCGCAAGCTAAATGTTGGAGTTCAAAATTGCGGGAGAGTGGTACTAGAAAAGCATTCCCTCCCGTGGGTTCCCTCAACATAATAGTGCGGGTGCTAGTGTCAATAAGAACACCATGATCCTTCATCCAATTCATGCCTAAGATTACACTTATCGATAACCCGGGCAATATTATCAAATCCATTGTGTACTCCCTCCCTTGTATAGAGATGAGTACATTTTTGACTATCTTTTTGGTAGTAACTGTACCCCCTGCTGAACTTATGTTATAACCCCCTTTGCTTACTTCAATTATTTCTTGATCATGTCTAGATGCAAATGCTTGACTCATAAATGAATGAGAAGCTCCTGAATCAAATAAAATAACAGCGGGATGCTTGTTGACGAGAAACATACCAGCCGTGACAACTTCTCCAGTGGGCACTTCCTCAACAGCGGTATAATGCATGTATCCCAGACATGCCCTTGCGTTTGCCTGCCTCTGATTGTTCTGATTTGGGTTGCCATTCTTCTTGGGGTGGGGGCATTCCTTGGCCCAATGACCCATTTGGTTGCAGTTGAAACATGGCTAATTATTCCTCGGTCCGGTGGAGCTTCCCTGACTGCCAGTTCCTTTTGGTAAGGCAATAGTGAATGCCTTACGAAATGGTTTCTGTGGCCTATTATTCTAAGCTTTAGGTGGTGGAGGCCTAAACTTGGGTGCAGGTGGATGGAATTGTGGCCTAGCTGTGATAGGCGCTTTCGACTAGGAAGATCCTAAGGCACCTGCCTCATATGCCCTCTTGCGACCCTTAGCAATGGCATGCATGTTGTTGTGGTTTTCTTGGGTCAAGGCATCACTAATAAACTCATTGTACGTGGCACACCTAGAATTGGCCATGGTCTTCATCAGTTTGGTACCCAGACCTCGCTTGAAACTCTCTATCTTTTTCTCTTCAGTATCCACAAAACCTGGAGCATATCTGGACAGGTTGTTGAATGCGTGCATATATTCTGTGAGAGTCTTTGTTCCTTGAGTGAGTCTCATAAATTCAGCCGCTTTCATGTGCATCAGGCCCGGGGGAATATGATGTCCCCTAAAAGCTAGCTTGAACTATTCCCAGGTCACTCGCGCGTTAGCAGGCAAAGACAACAAGAAATGTGTCCACCAGATCCCTGCTGGTCCTTGCAGCTGATGAGAAGCATACTCAGCTTTCAGATGCTCTGTGACCCTCAGCAGACGAAATTTCTGCTCAATGGTATTTAGCCACTCGTCAGCCTGCAGTGGTTCCTCAGCCACCTTGAAGATTGGAGGCTTTGTATCCAGAAACTCCTTGAATGTGCTGTGCTGATTTGGCTCGGCCCCTGGTTGATGTGGGTGGCCCCGAGCAGTGTTTTGCGTGATGAGGCGCAAAGCTTCTTCCATTGTCCTTTGGCTCCCCAAGAACTGGGTAAAGAACTCCTGAGCGGACGGCGGCGGTGGGGGTGGCAAGTCATCATGGTTGCCATCCTGGCTGCCACCAACTCTAGCGCGGGTGCGCGTCATCTGCGAAGTTGCAACAATAAGCGATTATTGGTTGATGTCAAGAGATTGCAGATGAATTATGTACTCATGCCAAACTGAAATTACTGGAGAAAATTCTCAAAATCACAATAAAAATAGAGGCATAACAATTCATTCTCGCAACATGACATCCCCAATTTGACCACTTATCGCGCTCATAATGCATGCAAATTTAAATCGTGATTACCAACAAAGGACTGGAATTGCATTGATGTTCAACCAAACGTGCTATAGTTGTGCGATTAACAACATTACATGATAGTCGGATTACTACTACCAAATTCGAGCTATAGGTCCATTACATGAATAAAGGTGATACATTGGCCCTTCCACTAAGTACTAAGCGATCTAATCCTCATCATGATCACTATCGAGGTCAGACGTAGGATCATCTCCTTCCTCAGGCTCCACTTCTTCCTCTTCCTCGTCCTCCTCTGGATCCATCTCTGCGGCTCCAGGTGGAACATAAGGGTGGAGCTGGTTATTCAGCTGATGAACCTCTTCATGTAGGTTATCGTTGTATTCTTCCACATTGGCCAGCTGCTGCTCCAGCTCAAACTGTCGAGCTCTCAGAACATCTTCCCTGGACCAGGCTACATTCCTCTGGTGAGTTAACTGAGCCATCTCTACATTGAGCCTCTCAATCTCAGCGTCGTGCTCCCTCTGAAGCTGACGTCGGTCCTCGCAGGCATGACCAAGAGCACCAGACACACGTCTGAGGCTACCTTCTACTCCATCTAACACCTTCATCACTGCGAACATGGCACTCAAGGCAGAGTTATCACTGTTCTACCCTTCTGCTGCACCAATCTCCAAAGATCTTCCTCTTGCCTGCTGCCATGAGTCAGTGGAGGGGTTGCCCCTCGGAAAGACTCCAACCAAAGCGGCTGCCAGCTCCTGAGGAAAATGATCCATGATATCCCTCAGGATCCCAAAGGCTGCCCTGCCAGCTGCTTCTTCAGCAGTCCTGCCAGTTGACTCGTAACACCAACCTGTCCACTCAGAACCGTCACCTCGGGGACGAACAACGGCCTCCACAGTAACCAAGAGACCTTCCCCCAACTGCTCATTCGCCCAGAAGTAGTGGGGTTCCATTCCATCAGGATAGCCTACATAGCTGAGCACTCTCCACAAGAGTGTAGGCATCCCAAACTCTCCAAGAAATATGTGGTGTTGACGGGTACGTGGAGCAAGCTGACGGCTGGGAGCTCTGCCTCCGGTGGACTTGCGAGCGGTCTGCTTTGTGTGTGCCATCTGCACCATTAACATGTACCACTTGGTGAGACAATGCCATAATGGATAAGAGTTACATAACCGAGTAAGAATTTTATAAGGGGAGGAACAATGTAATTATGTGAATGGTAATTATCATGATGCATGCTCGTTCCGTACGTCCTCACAAGCTTAGGAAAATTTTGTTTCTAACGGTAGACACGGTGGCATACATACGTTCTCTCATAATTAGCGTAACTAGTCGAGCTACATGTTTCGTTGTTAGTGTACCTGCATAAGAATTTCATTTCAGCCCTAAACCCATAATGAAATATGCAGAATGTAATTGTAAATACTTCCATATATGTATACCCATACATATACTTCTGTATCAATCTACCCGACAATAATTTAAACCCACAATTAAATACGTACCATATACACATGCAAGCATGCATACATAGCCATACCAAAGCTAACTCTCCCCGACCGCACGCTCACATCTTGCGGTCATACACTCATCATCTTACCTTGGCGTAGAGGCATTTGATCCATACATTACCACTCAAGTGAATGGCATCCATACAATAGCACGCCGTATGGACGACGAAGTAAAAACCCCCATGTTAATACTTAAATAGCCACCTAATAGTCCTTAATTTGGGCATAAGGAAAGTGATCATTAGCACACTTTAGATTTCAAATACCTATTATATAACTATTAGTTGCTAGTGAAGGGTTTTTGGAAACAAAAACTTTTGTTTTAAATACACATATGACAATTAACGTTGAATCTTGCTCCGATGCCAGCTGTCGTAGAACCGACCAATTTATAAGAGTACAAGTACAATGGCAGCCCGCAAGCGGTCGCACTGTCATACTTGAACCCATATAAACCCGGTAGTCCGTCGAGTACCACGACGGGTCTCGATAAACAATTTACAACAACCAAGATCGTACATGATTCAACATACATGCCACATATTACATAAAGTTCACAAATACATTTCATCATCAGAGTACGAATAAAAGTTATTACAAACCGAGTTTGATAGATAAAGCGGAAGCAATTAAGTTCAAAAATAAAGTTTCCAACATAGTTTGATACCGTGCCAAGTAGGATCACGGTCCACAAAAGCAAGGATAGGGATTAATAAAGAAGCCTGCCCAAGGCTTACTCCTCATCCACGGTGGGATAGAAGCAACTCTTGCAATAACCATGATACACAGTGCCATCTGCAACAATGGGAAATAAAACCCTGAGTACGAGAAGGTACTCAGCTAGACTTATCCGTCATGAACCAGAAATAAAATGACTCCAAGGATTATGCAAGGTTGTATAAGTGGACGTAGCTTGACAACATTTTGCATAAAAGCAATTGACGTAGTTGGACCATTACAATGCCTTTATCAAGTTAATTATAACTATCCATTTCTAGATTAGCAACTATCCTGTGCCAAACATGTGCTATATCCATTTAAAAGCATACAATAGTAACCATAGCTGGTATTGTAATTCCATATTCATCCGAACCATCATGTTTCATAACACAGTTACTACGATGTTGGGACTAGCCAAGTTTCTCACTATCCGGGAGAGACGGCGATTCGAATCGATTTCAACCAGCTGAGAATTTATTCCTAACACAAACCCAGGTCTACCAGCCACGATAGCCTTAGATCACCTTTGGTACAACTCAGGTCTACATTTCGCGGGTCCATACCGTGCCGCACAATCTAGAACACCAGATGCTAGGACGTTCAGGCCGAGCCTGCCCTTGGGCTCAGTCTGATAGTTCCCCGGAAGGAGCGCACAACAGAACGGGTCCCGGCCTGAGTTGAATTACTCGGCTTCGTGGTCGGAACGAGTTATCCGGCCAGCTAAGTGAGGCATGCGTTCAATCTTGTCAGAAGCGCCAACAATAGTACGGTCCTTAATCGACACAGACGGGGATAGATCCACACCCAAGACCTCCATGTCTTGTTGCTTCTCTATCGACATCCCGCCCGGTCTCGATTTTCTTTTACCCCATGGTTCTGTTCCACGATAGCAAATATAGCCAACCGTGCTCCGGTATCCACCTATATCTCGCAGGTGATAGGACATACCCGACTTCTACCGGTCTAAGCATGGCTAAGCATATATTCGATCCTAGACCTATACCGGTTAAAGGTGTAATATCTGGACAAGGAATGTACATGCACCAAGTGGTTCCATTCAACTCTTATAACTTAATGCATCAATCATAAGTACTTAAGTAAACATTTATAGAATACTAGGAGACTTAGAATGCTCCGGGGCTTGCCTCGCAGAAAGGAAGTGGGCGGTGGTCAGGACACTCCAGGAGCTCTTCAGGATTCTGCTCCACGCCTTCGGGAGCTGCGACTTGAGGATTCTCCTACTGGTCCCCTTCCTCTATCTCGTCGAATTCCAGCAACGTTATTTCTTCCTTCGATCCTAGATGCATGAATATGGCATAAGATATCGTGAATGCATATATGTTAACAAGTGCATCATGTTTATTGAGTAGGTGCATATCTCTTCTCGATTATTTAATTAACTACTTCCACAATGCATCTACTACGTCATAAAACAGCAGCCACTTATTTCACTCATAACTAGAGTTTTACTAATCCAAATGTAGTGATCCTGGACTTTCTGGAAAGCTTATCAAATTATCTACAACTTTGTTATTAACCATTTTTACAGCAACCATCATCCCTATCATGCAACTTATCAAACTACAGAATCTATCCGGAATCCTTTTAAATTTGCATTTTGAAGCAACGATACTTCTACTTCATGTAATCACTCAAAGTTTGACAACATAAAGCCTACCAACAGTTTAAGCATACCAAATACATTCAAGACAATATAATGGTGAAGCCCAAACTATTTATTTAAACGCCTTTATTATTTTATTTAGATATTAAGGTTAAATAATAAACATATACCAGATGTACTTCATCAATTCTCAAAAATTTACAGTGCCTTACTAACGCTATCAAAGAACTACTGTAAAAGTTTCATGCCATTTTATTCAATAAAACACTCTATACAAAAATGACAAGACAGAAAGGCTTACAATAGGAAAAATAGAAAACCCTAGTGAAAATGTCAAGCAATAGATTTCCTATTTTTCTTAGCATCCTTATGGTACTAGGATTACCCCCAACAAATTTCATAAATTTTGGATTCATAAATAATTTATAAAAATTCATACAAGGATTCACTATTTATAAAAGAAAAATCTATAACTACAAATCTACACATGCACTGATCCTCAAATTTTTACCAGAGCTCATATATGTTAAGACTACCTTACCACAAAAATTTCATAATTATTGGAGCACAGTAACTCTAGATATAAAATAAACAAGTTTGCATGCATTCAAAAACACATTTCAAATCTCTATTTAACTCTCCCAAAATTTCTACTGTAAATGTCAAGAACATATTTTTCCTAAATACTACACTTCCTAAGGAACACTACACAATTTATTGCACAATTTTTGAAGCTACCAAACTGGAGATATAAAAATCACAAAACAATTCAAAATCTGAAATCAAATGACCTAGCTTTCAAATACAGAGTCGCTGACCGGTGGGACCCGTTGGTCAGAGGACCCCACATGTCATCGACTCGAAACAGGGCAGCTACGCTGCGCTATGGTGGCGCGGCCAAAGCTCGCCGACGGCGAACTTGCCGGTAGTGACATCATCACCAGATGTTCTACTCAACTTCGCGCACACACTACTCTACTTGGTGGGACCTCTCATTGGTGCTAGCAACGGCGGCAGCGGCGGCCATGGCGGGGCGGAGGTGCGGGACGACGGCGAGACGCCGGTGGAAGCTATGGCGACTCAATCAAATGCTACGCCGAGCATCACAGAGCTACGGCGGACCTAGCTAGCGCTCTATCGTGGCCTGGGGTAGACGGTGGCGACGTGGCCACGATGACGGGGCTGGCGGCGGAGCTTCGGTGAGCATTTGCACGGCGCTGCAACTTACCAAGCTTGAACAGCGGGCACTGGCTGGCGTAGGGAGTTGCTGGGAAGGCGGTGATGCTGTCGCAGGGATGAATGGGCGGCTCAGCGCTAGCTTGAGCTGGCTATTACGACGGCGGAGATGGGACGAGCTTGGTTGTCGCTGCGGTGAGGAAGGAGGCCAGGGCGAGGTGAAAGGCGTGCTCTGGCAGTGCGGGCGATGTTAAGGCGTGCTCTGGCCTGGCCGACCCACACGCGGCGAGGCATCGGTGACGCGCGGCCATTGCCAGCCACCACGCGGCGCACGACGACTGACGCCGGTCGGCCACCACGTCCTGATTCAGTTGGTTCAGAACCCGAATGGGACGCCTGACAGCGAGTTTTCACGGCGATGCAGCTGCTAATCCCTGGCTCCAACTCGTAAACCATCTTAACAACAATCATAGCCCTATGTACCAGCTACAATTTTCTTTCAGTGAACTTGTGCTAAATCACGACCGAGACTGAGTAAAATCACCCCAAAGTCAGCCTGTCAGTCGGTCAGTGAACACGACTTAGAAATTTTTGTTAAGTCATGAGATGTTGATTTTTCTGATTCTTGTGATACCAATTCAAGCATGTTAGAAGCTAAATCGGTCAATGACCCAAAAATAAAAGTTGTTCCTTATGTCAAATACTACAACTTTGCTTTAGTGATCTCCTCCATGCAAGGTCTCTAACACCTAGTTCAAACTTGGTCAAACATATCACATTTAAATGATGATACACATCAAAGCATGGCTTAATGACCTATTTACCCCTAACCATGAATATCAAAGTTGTTCATAATGATACTCTAAACATGTTTAAGCAATTTGCAAGGTCATTCAATCATTTCATGTAGTAGTCACTCATAGGGCTAGTTAGTGTAATCACATGAAGCTTAAGTGTTGGTTCATGAAATGTGACCATGAACAAAGTCCTATTTGCTAACCTAGGTGTTGCTATATGTTTGTGTGACTCACATCCACCAAGTACATGTGTCCACTCATGATCATATGCATAGACACATGGAGACATGAAATAACGAGAAAAGTTGCATATGTTTAAGAAACATGCGATAACAACCAAACGTTGCAGATGTTTCAATCCAATGTTTCAATTGTAAATGCTTATTTATGAATGCTTGATGATCATGCTCATGTTATGCAAGTCAAGTTATGCAAGGCTAACACCCGAGGTGTTACAATGGGCTCCGTCTCACCCGACCCCTTGGGTGTGGGCTATGTCTAGCCAGACGCCAAGGCTACAGTTTCTGTCTCGCCTAAGGCCACGGGCTCCGTCTTGCCCAACCCCTTAGTTGCGGTCTCCTTCTCGCCCGACCCCAAGGCCGTGGGCTCTGTCTCGTCTGACCTCGAGGCCACGGGCTCCGTCTCGCCCGACGCCAAGGCCACAGGCTCCATCTCGCCTGACCCCTTGGGTGCGGGCTTCATCTCGCCCGACCCCAAGGCCATGATTTCCATCTCGCCCAAGGCCACGGGCTCCGTCTCGCCCGACCCCAAGGACATGGTTTCTGTCTTGTCCGACGGGGACCCATACCGCCACCACCCACTCTAGGTCCAAGCGTATGGGCCTGGGTCAAAACTCTAACACCATAGAAGAGACTGGCATGCCTCGATGTAACTCATGGCTATGACAGACCATACCTAGGTATTCATATCAAGAACAGTGTTGGGCATGTCAGTGTTGTTCTGCCTAACCCTCATACGGACGCTGACAGGCACGTCAGTTCACCACGACGTCCGCCGGGATAGAGTGGAACGCCATGACCGACAGATGACGCCTGCGCATGGCGCCAATGATGAACAGGGCCACAATGTGGAGCCATCCCTGTTGACATCTATAGGATCGATGGGACCCATATGAAGGAGAAGAAGGACCCGGTGACTCTAGAAACCTTCTTCCCCCTCTCTCTCTCTCTCTTGTTCTTCTCCTCTTCCTCCACTGTAACCTGTGCTTTCCCTTTGCCTATAAAAGGGGAAGCAGGGCGCCCCATGAAAGGGGATCGAGATCTGGACGAAATCGGAACACAAGAGCACGACACGAGCACACGGCTAAGCGGCAAGCGAGCTCTCAGCACCTGTTTACTCCTTCCATCAGAGACTTGGGATCCTCTCCCTCTCTCGCTAGTTTGTCACCCCTACTGCAAACCAAGTGCCAGTAACACGAGCAGCAGCGAACTGGACGTAGGGACGTTTCGCCCGAACTAGTATAAACCCTTGTGTCCTCCAAGCACACCATCCGAGCCAGACGTGCAAATACAAATTTACTCATTGGTGGTCCAAAAACATGGACAGTTGGTGCGCCAGGTAGGTGCTTTTTGCGCGTCTCGACATCCACATCAGGCCTCGGATGTCACGGTGTCAGCTGGGTCCCGGGCGCACATGTGCGCTTTGGGAACTTGGACTTCATCATTACGATGGAGGGAGAGTTGGCGCAGGCTCCCGCCGCCGTCCAACCTCTCCACTCCGCCAGCCTCGACGCGATCGCCGAGGCACTTGAGGAGCTGCAGCTGCACACACCGGAGGCCCGCAACCCATGAGTAAGTTTTTTACCTTGAACATTTGACTTAAGCATGTGTTTGTTTCAAGGATTAGTAGAGGAAGGTACATGCGATGTGAGCAATCCAGAAACCTTTAGGAAATGGTTGTCAAATGAGGTAGAAGTAGCTCGTTGTAAGAATAAATATGTTGATGAACTTGAAGAAACTAGTGATGAACTTGAAGAATTTCCATGGATTTGGGAGGTATTTTAACATCTCCTTTCCCCTTTTTTCCTGTTCACTGTACTTTGATTTGGATATTTTAATTTGTTAGGAAGTTTTTGCCTCAGTTTTTTTTTGTTCCAATCAGATAGAAGAAGAGTTCATAGGTTATCTTCCTACTTATACTGGCATCCTACATGGATTGGATGTTTATGTTGATAACCTGAAGGTAAGTTGTTTGTTGAGTCAGTTCTTTACTACCCAAAATCGATTCTTTTAAGTGAAGAACTGCACAAGTGAATTGGAGTCAAACAAATACTGTAAACCTTTAGAAGGGGATAGAAGCCACACTTGTATTATTGAACTTTCTAGTGTTTTATTTCTTTAAGAAGTAGCATTGACCTAGGAGCTTTGATCACCTATTCTTAGGTAGCAACTCATAAATTACGATAGGATTAGAAAGAGGTTTCCTGCACGTTATTTATAGCAACAAACATACACTCTTGTAAGTCAAAAAAATGTTTCCAGCATTTAGGATAGGATTAGATACTTGGTTGGCAACCTCATAAATTGATGCACTAGATTAACCATCTAATCAACTAAACTATTAAACATGGTATTCTTCCTTTTTAAAAAAATATAATCAATGTCATCAAACCTGGTTCTGGAAGGGTTTTTGTCTCCATGCATATGAAGTGGATGTAGATCAGTTTTGATTCTGGCATGTAGTTCTATCGATGACTTTAGGTAATAAATAAATAGACTCTAAAACATTTTGTACTCTCCTGCCATTCCCATGAGCCTAGATGAGCCGATGAGAGGGCTTGAGGTCTTAAAAGAATTAGAAACTAGAATTTATTTTGGACATGGTCGTGGATGAAGTAAAGAAGTCGCACAAAAGTAGTGATAGTCAGCCAGTATCAACAATGCTGAACTCGACTACAGGGTACCGATGTGCCATGGGGGACATGCGAATTTTATTGTATGTGTGAACTGTGGTCTACTCTCTCCGTCCCAAAAAGAGTATCGCTATGGGATTCGTGCAGGTCAAACTTTCAGGAGATGGTTGATGTTCTCTTGATCACAAAGGAGGCAACATGAAGGATGTGGGAGACCCCACCAGGCAAGCCGATACGTCATCCAACATCTGTCCCAAACAAGCCACATGGAGAACCGGCAAATGCCCAATATTTTCAAATCCTCTCCCAAGATCTGAAACTAACTGTAGCATAGGAAGATTTTGCTGAGTCCTCAACCTCCGGTTGCAAAGACACTTCAGCGATTATCTCCCAAAGTGTTAGATACTCAGATGAGCCCTAGCGACCGCATGGTTCATGAGGGCCTCAAATACTGTTCTACGGTTTGTTCTTTGGCTATTCACTTGGAAATTAAAGCAAATACTTGTGCATGGTCAGCAATTATTTGACCATGAATCCACCTATATTTTGAGAACAGAGTACCTGCTCCATTGCCCTACATATACCGCCGCCATGGAGAAAAATGCTTGAACACACTTATGAACTTGAATAGGGAAAACAGTTCAAGGTCTGACTAGGATCGGTCTTCTAAAGCCACAACCTCCTCATCCGAAGTGTCCAGCCCACCAAGCTCCTTTGGGGGTGGCAGACCTTGAACTAGGCCACAAGACAATGACCACCTTTGTTGTCCTTCCGTCCACACCTTAACAAGTCTGATCTTGTGAATTACTCCCTCTGTCCATAAAAGAATGCAATTCTTGCTTTTTGAGAAGTACTAACATTCATGATACAAAATAAAGAAGTACTAACATTCATGATACAAAATCAGTACCATTAGATTAGTTATAGAATATATTTTCATAATAAATTTGTTTGGTGATATAAATGCTAATACAATTTACTATAAACTTCGTTAAACTTGAGTTAGTTTGACTGGTATAGATCCCAACATTGTATTCTTTTATGGATGGAGGGAGTATCTTAATGGCCCGTGTTGTGGACGCTTTTGTTGGGAAATCTTGCACACGCCGCAAGAAGACCAAGTCCACAACTTTAAGTGGTTAGCAGGTGGCTTGGGTGGTGCTAATTTGGGTAGTTTGTTGCATGTTGTTCAGTCAATTGGCTAACAGGAATAATAGAAAGATGGGGAGTGGTTGTAGGGAGTGGATTAGCCTCGATGGCTATTTACTTGCAACCTACATGGGCTTAGGGGGGTCAAGCAAGAAGTGAGCTGTTATGATAAGAGCCTCCCAGGGAGGCCGATCAGGGTCACGTCCTTGCCACTGGTAGGATCAGCCAGATTAATAAAGCCAATCATCCAGCATAACACCCTGGGGTTGGGGGTAGATCGATGGTCATGACCAGATGCACCAACATGGATGTGAGCATGCTGAACCAAAATCCACTGGTCTTCTTTAGTCAAAAGATTGGCCTTCGAACTAGGTAGTGGATTAGCAATCTGGTCAATGAAGTGTTTGACTTGAGCCTATTAGACATGTATTGTAGACATGTATAGTCCTATATACATTGTATCTGGACATGTTGTAATCCAAGCCTCATTGGGCTATATATATGAAAGGTCACCCCACCTAAGAGGGTGTGAGGTGTTTCCCCTATCTCTGTGTCTCTACATGGTATCTATCGCAAATTAGATCCTAACCTTCCGCTTCCGCTCTTTCCTCCCCGTTCGTGTGTCGCCCGTACACGCCTCTCTTCCAACGTGCAGCCGTCGCCCTCTCCCCCGCGCATGACTCCCTCACGACGCATCCACCTCCTCGGTGGCTCACCCCTCTCCTCCTTTTCGATGGCCACGGTCCTGCCCTTGGTGCCAGCACCCTGCCAGCCCTAGGCACCACCACTCTGCCTACCGTGGGCGCCGCCACCTTGCCAGTCGTGGGTGCTCCCAACATGGAAGCCATGGGCGCCGGCCATTCTACACCGATTGTGGCTTAGCTCACCTCCAACTACTCGAAGTGGGAGTTCTTCAAGTCTCAGTGCGGCAAATTCGGCCTTCGCTCGCACATCGATGGCTCCACTCCTCCTCAACCCGATGACCCCTAGTGAGACACCGCGGAGTGCTGCGATCGCGGCTGGCTCTCTAGCTCTGTCGACGACTTCGTCCTCGACCTCGCCATGGACAACGCCGATCCCATAGCCCACGATCTGTGGGTGGCCATCGAGGGGATCTTCAGCGCCAATAGGGAGCCACGTGCTATCTTCCTCCTCAATGACTTCCACTCCATGGTGCAGGGTGACTCCACCGTCTTGGCGTACTGCCAGTGCCTAAAGATCAAGGTTACTGCCCGCCTTCCGTGACATCGGCCACCCCATGGAGGACTCACAGCTCATCCTTGCCCTCCTGCGTGGCCTCAACCCTCGCTTCTCTAACACCACCGATGACATCGCCAACTTCGTTGTTCTTCCCACATTCGCTAGAGCCCACGACATGTTGGTTCTCAAGGAGCACTGCCTGGCCAATGACGAGAAGACCATCACCAACACCACCCTCCTCGCCGCGGCTAGCTTTGGCTGTACTAGCCTAGGCAGGTGCCGCTCCACCACTACTAGGGCCTCCTCTGGTGGTCACAGCAACAACACTAGAGGCTACGGTGGTGGCACCAGCGGCGGACACAAAGGCGGCAGTGGCGGCAAGGGCAAGGGCAAGGGCAAGGGCAAGCGGGGCTGGAACAGCGGCCCTATCTAGCTGTGTAGTGGCGCTGCTGGTGCACAGTAGGCCGGCCCCATGGGTCCCTAGCTATACTATAACCCATGGGCACACCCAAGGCCTCCCTCCGGTTCAGCAGCAGGGGTATAGCAGCTGGTGCCCTAGGATCCTCGGTGTGCCCCCTCAGGCCCATACGGCGTTCGCACTGGTGCAGCCTCCCACGGCCTTTGGACCACTTCAGGTCTCCCAGCCGGCTCCTATGTGGAACCAGGATGGCCTCGTCACCGCGCTCAACTAGATGAATCTCCAAGATCAGCATCCCTGGGTGATGGACTCCGGTGCTTCCTCTCACATGAGCTCCTTGGATGGTATACTCCTTTCCCGCCATCCTTCCTCTCATTCTTCCATTACCGTTGGCAATGGTCAAACTATTCCTATCTCCCATCGTGGCGAGTCTATCCTTCACACACCCGAGTCAAATTTCCCCTTTCATAATGTTTTAGTCGTTCCATCTCTAGTGCACAACCTACTCTTAGTTCGTCAGTTCACTAGAGATAACAATTGTTCTATCGAATTTGACGCTCTTGGTTTTTCTGTCAAGGATATCCTGACCTAGCGCGTGATGCTTCGGGCAATAGTGTTGGCAACCTTTACACCATCCCCGCTGCACCTCCGGCTCCACACACCAGCATAGCCACCATCTTGGTCATCCCAGCTCCGCCACTATAAAAACCATTCGTCATAGTGTGTCTATCAGTTGTAATAAAGTAGAGCATACTCTATGTCACTCATGTCAGCTTGGCAAACATGTGTGGCTTCCTTTTTCAAATTCCAGTTCAATTAGCTCTATGCCTTTTGAACTCATTCATTGTGATGTGTGGACATCTCCTGTTGCCAGTATTTCGGGTTTCCAATATTATCTCGTTTTACTCAATGATTTTACACATTTTTGTTGGACTTTTCCCCTCATTCGCAAGTCTGAGGTTGCAGCCCATATCACAAATTTTTGCAACTATGTCTCCACATAGTTCAGCCTCGCCATCAAAACCATCTAGGACAATAATGGCACTGAGTTCGTAGACAATACCCTCCAGGCTCTATTTGCCTCTCATGGTATTCATTTACACCTCTCGTGTCCATACACTTCCCCACAAAATGTCAAGGCCGAACGCATTCTTCGCACACTGAACAACATAAGCCACACCATGCTCATCCATGCGCACATGCCTACACCTTACTAGGCTGAGGCACTCGCCACAGCCATGTACTTACTGAACCGGCGCCCTTCCTCCACCGTTCGCAATGCTGTCCCGTATACTCTACTCTACAACAAGCCACCCGAGTACTCCCACCTTCATGTCTTCAGGTGTCTGCTACCCCAATTTGACCGCCACGGCTCCCCACAAACTCACCCCCGTTCCACAGCTTGTGTCTTTCTCAGCTACCCCTCTTCCCATAAGGGGTATTGCTGTCTCGATCTATCGACACGGTGCATCATCATCTCGCGCCATGTTGTTTATGACGAGACTTGTTTTCCCTTCAGGCTTAACACCTTTAGGTCCTCGCACAGCGACCTGGATTTCTTTCTTGTAGGTACTACTACGGCTGCTCCATCACATACCGACATTGAGCAACAGTGCCCTACTCAGGTGGTCATTGAGGAGTTGCAGGACAACCCCGCGGTCCTCCTTCATGGGCCTCTGGTGCCTGCTGCCCCTACTCGGTCTATGGTGTCTGCACCACCACCACCAACAATCGCCCCTCCTCCACCAGCCCGGGACTTTCTGTCTAACGTACAGTTGGCGTCCCCGGGCTCCTCCGACGCCCCTAGCGGTCCAGCCACCTCCCGAGCAGGCTATTGCAGTGCTGGCACCTACACTAGCAGTAGCACCATCAGCTGCAGCAGCACCCTGGATGGTCACCCGGTCATAGACTGGCACTCTTCGTTAGGTTCAGCACTACAGCTTCTCCACCACCCATTCCGTCATCTTGCCGGTACGGGCGAATTACCAGAGTGCCTTGGCGACCCTTTCTGATGGGCTACTATGGCTAATGAGAACAAGGCGCTCATTGATAACTGGACCTGGCGCCTCGTCCCACGTCCTCCTGGCGCCAATGTTGTGACTGGCAAGTCAATTTTTAAACACAAATTCCACTCAGATGATTCCCTTGCCCACCACAAGGCACACTGGGTGGTTCACGGCTTCACTCAGCACCATGGCATCGACTATGATGAAACATTCAGCCTCGTCATCAAGCTTGCCACGATATGCGTCGTCCTCAGCCTTGTTGCTTCGCTATCCTGGCCGATCCACCAACTTGACATGAAGAATGCCTTCCTTCACTGTCATCTGGAGGAGACTGTGTACTGCTAGCAGCCTCTAGGCTTCATCGACCCTGCTCGTCCTGATGATGTTTGTCTTCTATAGCGTTCTCGGTATGGCCTGAAGCAGGCTCCTCGGGCATGGTACTAGTGGTTCACCGCCTATCTCCGTCTACTTGGCTTCGTCGCATCCATCTCCGACATGTCCCTCTTTGTGCTCAAAGAGGGGGGCGCTATCACCTACCTGTTGTTGTACATCGATGACATCATCCTTATGGCATCCACATTTGAACTGCTACAGCGCATCATGGCACGTCTCCACTCCGAGTTCGCCATGACCGAGCTCAGCGATTTGCACCACTTCCTCAGCATCTCCATCACGCGTTTGCTAGAGGGACTGTTCCTCTCCCAGTGCTAGTGCACTATGGATCTTCTTCTGTGGGTGGGCATGGCCAAGTGTCACTCCACCATGACCCCAGTTGACACTCATGCCACGCTCTCCACCATCGATAGAGCTCCAATCGCCGATCCTTCCTAGTACCAGAGTCTAGCCGACGCTCTATAGTTCCTGACACTCACCTGTCCCAAGCTCACCTACGTAGTCCAGTAGGTGTGCCCCTTCATGCATGATCCTCGCGAGCCTCTTCTCTCGTTGATCAAGCGCATCCTCTGCTACATGAAGGGCACCTTGTCCATCGGGCTCCAGGCTAGTTGACTCCCTCACCGCATACTCCAATGCGGACTGAGTGGGTTGTCCAGGCTCAAGGCGCTCTACATCTGGCTACTGCATCTTCCTCGGTGACATTTGCAACCTTATGCACAGAATTACATCAATGACATGAACAGAGAATTTGGGGTATGCTATGCAGTAACATTAATATCTAGTATCTTACATGTTTTTCCGCTGTGCACTCCCTCCTCCCGTTTAACTGCCTCATAGGCAACGCCGATGCATGGCTGCGAGCCTTGCCTCCATCTCCCTGCCGCCACAGCCCCATCAATTTGCCGCCGCCGCCATTAACTTCACCCGTGGTGACCTCGGCACAAGTCCTCCGCAAGTTAAGGTACGCGAGAGAGAAGGAGAAGACTCGATGTCGACTTGGGTCATTCGCCCATCTAGCGAATTAGCTCCGCAGCCCCCATCTTCCGTCATCGCCGACCCTACCTTTGGCTTCTATGTCTGCCCTCCTTGCGGACTGATCCAGCGGCCGCCTCTTGGTGCGATTCTTTGCTACGAGTTGATGTTTCTTTGCTGCTGCTTGGTGGTGTCAACGTGCGCTCAGCTCAGCTCTGCTCGGTGCTGACCAGCTCTGCTATGCTGCTCTTCGCTGCTGATATGCTGCTAGTGATCTTCTCTACAATTGCTATGCTCAGTGCTGATCTGCTCTGCTCTACTACTCTTTGGTGCTGATCTACTACTACTGATCTGCTCTGCGGCTGCTCTATTATCTACTCTATGGCTGCTGCCTTCTCCTACTCTACTGCTCCTCGGTGCAAATCTACTGCTACTAATCTGCTCTGTGGCTACTTGGTGCTGCTGCCATTCCTTCCCGTGGGACCTTCGCTGGCATTGAGCTCCCCTGCTTAGCTCGACAGGTCTGCTCCCCTAGCGCCCTCCTAGAACTTGAGCAGGATCCTGCTCTTATAGAGTTAGTCGGGGACTAGGATTTCTCTCTGGGTAAGAGATTTAAAGCTGAAGTTCTTCACAAGTTCTCTTCATCAGTGTATCACCCATCTTCATCTTCGGATGGTTCCTTCTTCATGCTTGTGGTTTTTCGAAGATACCTCTTTTGTTTGACTGAAGAGTTAGTTGCTATGGCTATTCATTATTGTCTAGGTGGCTCTCCTACTGGATTCCATGTTACCTATCTGCAAGATCGACATTTTTGCTTTTATGTTGCCTCGAAGCATGTGGGTTTGTTGGTTCATGCTCTCAAGAGGATTACCACTGACCACTTTGACATCTACTTCCACATGTGGCATGATGGGGGTGATAACTAGGAACTCCAACAGAAAAAATGGGAAAAAGAAGAGAAGGATAGTTGGTCGACAGTGACCAGGCGCAAATCTCCAAATCTCCCAAACAAGGGAAAAAGCATGTCTTCTAAAAGAGTTTCTTTCCATAAAAAGCTCACTCAAGATTCTTCGATTCATAAATCTCATCCTAGGGAGCTTTCTTCAGTGGTCAAGATTGGTGCTATCTTCTGCCCTGTTATGAAAGACTCCTACAACATTTTTGGGAAAGCTTTAGTTTCTTCAAATGCTCCTGTCAAGCATGCCTGCTCCTGCTCTCCAACAGCTACACTGACTGATGTCCCAATCCACCTCAATCTTGATCATGCCACCAAGACCCAGCAGTCAGTAAGGTTTAATGATGGGTTGCCTCCCCAAGGTGAACGCTTCAGTTTTTTCCCAAGTCATGCAACCCGCCTCTGTTTTAGATGCTTAAGTCTGGCTCATCTTGTTAAGGGCATGTACAACCCACAGACCGGAGGTAGTCTGCAAGAGCCTTGAATCTGATGTACAGACAGCTAGAAGGACAGATCATACAACCCACAGACAGGGGTCGTCTACAAACTATTTAATACTTTGCATGTAGCCAAGATCATTCATGAATATCATTTTGTATACCATTGTGTTGCTGTTTGATAGATAATGGATTCACAGCTACGTTGAATACACAAAATGAAGCCAAAGAAATCAGAAATGTTTCAAGGTACTATGCATTGCCATTTCTGCAACTCCATACATCAACATGATAGCCAAAGAAATTAGCAAATTTTCAAGGTACTATGAAATTAGAAAATAAAAGCATGACAGCTCCATACATCAGCATCTTGTTGAGCTTTGACAACAACTAGCTTTCTGATTCTCATCCTGTAAACAAACAGAACGAAGGAGAAGATCAGACGAACAACTGATATTAGTTTTCAGCTGAGAAATCTAACTGAGAATTCAACAACAGACATATGAGATGACATGTTGCTGATCAGGAAGCATATAGCAAGATAATTTCAGAATAATCATTAGATAACATGTAAAATCAGGAAGCAAGATAACATGTAAAATTAGGAAGCATACACTGCACTTGGGAAACTTCAGAATAATCATTAGATAATTTCAGGAAAAAGCATCTTCCTTAAACACTTCATGGCAGCAAGTCGCTCAGACTTTTCATCATCTGTCATTGAACTTGTATATTGTGAGATGAGGTTGTTATATGCATCCATCATCTTTGATTCTTTCTCAAGCTTCTTCCCCTCCATCTCAAGCTTCTTTGATTCCATCTCAAGCCTCCTCCCCTCCATCTCAAGTTTCTTGGACTCTCTGTTCTCCTGTGCTGTTAAATGGGTAAGCCTTGTGGTCTCAATCTTATCGGAAGACAACTTTTGCTGCATCTCTAGCACCTTCATGCAGTTTGCATTAACTTCTTCTTGGATCTTGCTCAATTTATCAAGCTTTTCCACATGATTTGTGGATTCCTCTGATTTTCCATCATCACCCATTGCCTTTGACTTGCCTTTTGCAGCAAGAGCGAACTTTTTAGCTGCCTTTTATCCCATTGGTCGCTTTGGCATCTCATCTTCACTATCAACATTTTCCACATCTTCTTCGAGGTTATATGACTTCCTTTTACGAGCATTCTTTAGCTCTTCGTTGTATGTTTTCCACTTCAGCACTTCATGACAAATTTTCCAAACATTCTTAATCACAAAGAGTCCAAGCTTGTGATCAAATAGAACTTCTCGGCTGTATCCATCCACATCTCATCGGAGTAGCCACTTGTGAACACCCTGCGAGTCTTCAAATACTCAGATTCAAAGAGGTCACACCAGCTATTAATCTTGTGCCAACGATCCTTGGCTTGCTTTGCATTCCTTTTCCTTTGCGGTGGGGTCTCCTTGTTGTATGCCTTGATAACATCACCCCAATATGCTTTGCCCTTCCTATCGGCTCCAGTGGTTGAGTCCGTTGAATTTTCAATCCAAGCACTCATCAATCTTTCATCTTCTTGTGGTGTCCACATAATCCGCTTCTCAGTCCTAACCATTTCGTTCTCATCATTGACTAGAACAGGTAGCTACTCTGATAAGAATTCCACCTCTAAGGGAGAACTTCCTCCATTGGTTTCAGGAATAGATATATTGACATGGCTATTGTGAGAAGGTGTACCAACCAAATGAAAATTATGTGGCTGATTGCCAAAGTACCTCATGAAACCACCTTGTGTGTCTTTATCCCTATAAAAAGAAATAGTGACAGAGCAGCTACCATCATGAAACATACAAGAATGAAATATCCTATCCTTATCAAGAAATGAGTCAACAATGCGAGCATTCAGCTGTCCTTATCATCATTGAATTGCTATTAAGTGTGTTTTGAGGTGTAGAGAATAATTGCACATACTAAGGTTTAGTAAACTAGAAAAAACCATAAAAGTTATCAAAAATGCATAACACAAGCTTGCTTTCTCATCAGGTTACCTCTAATTATGCACTCATAAGAGGAAAAAGAGACTTTCCTATGAATACATTTAGCATAACATAATGAAGATTGAACACAAAAGGTTCTTTACTGGGTGGTTTAAGCCAGCAATCCGGTTACTGATAATCATGCAGTAATCTTTCACTGCTACTGCTAGTCCAACATTTCAAAGACATGCAGTAATCTACTGATAATCAAATACATGCAGTAATCTACTGATAATCTTACAACTAATTTAATAAATAACCACTACCTTCTTGATTAAGCAATTGTTAATAACCACTACGTAAGGCAGATACAAAAGAGAAGAAGCAAACTACTCTTCTGGGAAACATATCATGTCAACCAAATGCACTACTCTACTGATAATCAAAGACATGCAGTAATCTACTGATAATCAAAGACACCTACTAATAATCTACTGATATCTATTTTTAGAAAAAAAAACATGTAGTAATCTACATCACAACGAAGAGGCTCACAAGTTCTCTTACCATGTTGCATCTGAATGCCGAACTGAGGAAGACCCTGGACTAGCGCCGGTAGGTGGCGATGGAGGGAACAGAAATCCGATAGGGGAGGATTCGGCCGTGCCGGATGCAGCCATGGATCCACGGCCAAAGGGAAGGAGGTCAGCCGACGGGCTAGATCCACGACCAAAGGGAGGAGGCCAGCCGCAGAGTCGGATCTACCTCCAACGGGGAAGAGGCCAGCTGCCCTGCTGGATCCACGACCAATGGAGGAAGAGGCCCGCGTGCTACCGACCTTGCCCTTCCGCCCCGCCGCCACTCTCAACGCCACCCACGCCAGCACCGCACCTGAATCCGATGGTGTGCTAGGGTGGTCCATCTCGCTGGTGAAGTTTCCCAAAAAGATTGAAGAATATATGGAGATGGCGGTGGATTTGGCGCGCAAAATCCATTCCCACGCGCCCTCAACTTCGTCCGTGCATGCGCGCGCCCGCACTAGATCCTCCGCTCATCGACTCCCCCGTACAACGTGACTCTAGAGAGACGATGGCATCTTGGACCACGAGCCACGCTCGTCGTCTTGCGAAGCGCCGGGGCGAGCTCGTCTGCTCAGTTCGGGGGTTCTTTTTGTAAAATACGCGACGTACAGACGAGGTATACAGACGCGTTGTACATGCCCTAAAGATTGTCAGGGGAGACTCATTGTATTTACTACTTCAATTATGGTCATCAGGCTCATTACTGTGTCAAGAGACAATTAGACCTCAAGCATAATTGGGCCATTAAGCCCATGAAACACCCCTTGGGTGAAGAACACAGTGGGCAAGGGAGAACAAATTATATTCAATGGTCCCTTGGTCCCAATGCACCTGATGATGCCTTGCCTTCTATGCTTGGCTCCCAAGACTTGACTCATCGTATTCCCTCTAGTAATCAAGAGGTCATGGAAGAGGATCAAGGTTATGCTGTGATAGTTGATGCTGCTTCATCCCCTGCTGCCCTAGCCTTTCTCCGCATAGGTAGAGCAATGAAAGGGAAATCACTATTGACAAGCAGCACGACGAGAAAGAAAACTTAGTGGTTGAACATACTGGAATTCAACAGAACCAAGCTCTAGCAATCAGCAACTCTCCAATGCCTATTATGATCAATAAGATGTTCGAAGAGCAAAGGGATTGTGAGCAAAGAGAGGCAATCTCTAGCTTTCTTGCTACTGGTTTGAGATAGATATTCAATGTCCAGATTGCACCAGGCACATGAACTCTGAGGAATCTACCCATCCCAAGCTCTCTTATCCAAATCGACCTTGCCTCCCTAGGAATCAACTCCCTCAACACCATTATGAACTTCCTTGATCAGAATACTACTACTACTATATATGTTCTCTCTAACACTTTGTAGTCCTTGCCAAGTCTTCAACCTCAACCTGTTGAACTCTGCACAAGAAGTGCTCCCATAACTAGAGTGTATTACAGGAGAAAGTTTAAGGGCAAGGCTAAAGAACTCGAGAAGGCAACTATTAGTGTGGAACTTTCTTCACAACATGATGAAAACATCTTACCTGCTTCCCCTGAAGAATACATACCAACTCACTCAATTGACATTGCCAGTATGGACAAGGGCAAAGACAATGTGGCAAGAAAAAAAGAAATGTTGCACTCCTGTTTCCATCCAGATGCTAAGAAGCCCAAGGTTCATCAAAAAGCTTAATGGGTGTAAACCTACTATGATTTCTTCAAAGAAGACAAGAAATAGAAACAAAACTAAGGGCAAGAAGATCAAATCACAAATTGATCTTTTGGATGACATTCTTCTCCCTTCCACCTGTTAGACCAATGAATTGACTGGGTTCTCTGTTATTGATAAATATAACAGTGTTGGTGCTACCTTCCTAGAAATACCTATTGTTGAAATTTAGAGGGTGGCAACAGAAATTTGTCGCATCGCTCCTTTGGAGGTGATAGCGGACTTGCTCCTTACATCAAGGCCTAAAGACGAAGCAGGCCCAAGTAGGAGTGCTAAAATCTAGTACTGTTTCCATGGATATAAGCCCCAGCAGCAACAACAATAATAGAAGTCTCAACAAATCTTGGAACATTTTAAACTGGAACATTAGAGGGGTAAACTCTGAAGACAAATGTAATGCCATCAAGGAAAAAAATGATGAAACTGACTGTGCCATCCCAAAAGGGAGCATTTCAATCATTCCTTTATCAAAAAGCTGGCTCCAAAGCGCTTCAATTAGTTTGCTTTCTCCCCCTCCTAGGGTGCCTCTGGAGGTATACTAATTGGATGGAATGGCTCTATCTTCTCTGGTCAAGTTGTTCAAATAAACAAATTCAATGTAACAGTGCGCTTTACCTCATCTCATAATGGACAAACTTGGACTCTCTCTTCTATCTATGGTCCCTGCCATGGACCTGATAGAGACACTTTTGTTCAATGGCTCAATGATCTACAGCTCAATGTAGAGGAAAATTGGATGTTGGCTGGTGATTTCAACTTCTATAGAGCACTATCTGATAGAAATAGAGATGGGGGTAATATGAATGACATAATGATTTTCAATGAAATTATCAACAATCTGGGCTTAATGGAGATCCCTCTCAAAGGAAGGAATTTTACTTGGAGTAACATGCAAAGTGTTCCCCTTTTTGAACAAATTGATTGGGTTTTTACCACTCCCAACTGGACTTGTGATTTCCCAAACACCCTCCTCCTTCCTATGGCTAGACCCACTTCTGACCATATTCCTTGCAAGATTTAGATTGGCACCTCTATTCCCAAAGCACAGATTTTTAGGTTTGAAAATTTTTGGGTTGAACATCAAGGCTTCTATGATTTAGTAAAATCTATTTGGAGCACCAATATCTCGGCTACTAATAGTGCAACCAGAATCACTGCCAAATTTAAACTCCTAAGAGCTGCTTTAAAAAAGTGGAGTAAAGTCTCTAATTTCAAACGCTTGATAAAGAATTGTAACTCCATTCTAGAAGTCTTGGATTCACCGGAAGAACAAAGGCCTCTATTTGTCCAATAATACAACTTCAAGAAAATCCTAAAGAATCACATACTCATGCTTCTCAAACATCAAAAGGAATACTGGAAGAAAAGATATACTATCAGATGGACTAAATTCGGCGATGAAAGCACAAAATTTTTTCATGCTACTGCTCCAGAAAGATACAGGCTCAACACCATCACCTCTCTTGAAACCAAAGCTGGCATATCAGTTTATGAACATAGTGAAAAAGGCTTCTATGCTTCTTGAAGAGTACAATCACAGGATGGGATGCACCACCAACCCCACCATGCTCTTTGACCTAACCCAGCTTGTTCAGACTAGTGATAGCCTTGATGAAATGTCCAGGCCTTTCAGCATCGAGGATATTGATTATGTCATCAAGCAAATGCCTGTAGATAAAGCTCCAGGACCTAATGGTTTTAATGGGTTTTTCCTAAAAAGTTGTTGGGAGATAGTCAAAGAGGACTTCTATAACCTGTGCTTTGATTTCTTCAATGGTTCCTTGGATCTACAGTCTATAAATAATTCCCACATTACCCTGATCCCCAAGACAAACAACCCTGCTACTATCAATGATTTTAGGCCTATCTCCCTTCTAAATTGTGCTATCAAAGTCATCACAAAGTTATTGGCTAACAGGTTGCAAGGTAAAATTATACCCCTCATTCATACCAACCAATATGGTTTTATCAAAAGCAGAACCATACAGGACTGTCTGGCTTGGGACTACGAGTACATTCATTAATGTCAACAATCCAAGAAGCAAATAGTCATTGTTAAATTGGACTTCACAAAGGCTTTTGACACCATTGAGCATAATGTAATCATTCAAATGATGAGGCAGCTAGGACTTGGTGAAACTTGGTGTGACTGGATTCAGAGAATTCTTATCTCGGGAACCTCTTCTATTATGCTTAATGGAGTTCCTGGCAAGCACTTTCATTACAAGCGGGGGGTTAGACAGGGATATCCACTTTCCCCCCTCCTCTTTGTGTTGGCTGTTGATCTTCTTCAATGTATCATCGACAAAGCTCACAGAGAAGGTCTCTTTGAACTCCCAATTCAATCCTATGAAAAAACTCATTATCCTATTATCCAATACGCCAATGACTCCATCCTCATCATGAAAGCCTCCTAGAGAGAACTATTCACTCTAAAGGGTCTATTAAAATCTTTTACTCAATCAACTGGTCTTAGAGTTAACTATATGACGTCATGCCTAGTCCCTCTAAACCTCTCACATGACAAAGCCCGACAGCTGGTTGGAGTCTTCGGTTGCAAGTTGAAAACCCTCCCTTTCACCTACCATGGGCTGCCATTGGGCACCACTAAGCCAAGAGTGGAGCATTTTGGATTCATCATGAACAAGGTGGAGAGAAGACTCACTGCCACTTCAAATTTCCTCTCTTACGCTGGAAGATTGGAACTAGTTAATTATGTCATTTCTTCTCTTCCTACATATGCTATGTGTACTCTGCAGCTACCTGTCTCAATCATCGATTACATTGAGAGAGCAAGAAGGCACTGCCTATGGAGAGGGTCTAACAGTAATGCTAAAATGAAGCCGTTGGTGGCTTGGCCGAAGTGTTGTAAACCAAAAAAGAAAGCTAGACTAGGTATTATCAACCTAAGAAGTTAAAATTCTGCCCTTCTACTTAAACATCTAGACAAGTTCTATAATAAGAAGGAAATTCCCTGGGTGAAACTTATTTGGCATGCTCACTACTCTAATGGAGACATCCCACAAGCCTCTACTAATAGAGGTTCCTTTTGGTGGAGGGATGTTCTGAAGCTTTGTGACCTTTTTAGAGGGATTGCTAATTGCAAAATTGGAGATGGATCAACCGTTCTCTTCTGGTCAGATCTATGGAATGATAATGTCATGTAGATCAAGTTTCTAAGGCTCTACTCTTTTGCAAAGAACAAGAATATCTCAGTCTCACAATTCCTATTATACAATAGCCTCCAGTCACAGTTTCATCTCCCATTATCTGAACAAGCTTATCATGAATACCAAGGTCTTCAAGAATACATACAAACAATTTAGGTGGAGCAACATACTAAATATTTTTGGAGTTACTTGTGGGGGAGCAGCAACTATACGTCATCTAGATTCTACCACCTACCCTACAAAAATTTACAACCTCCTACTCCCTTTCTCTGGATTTGGAATTCAAAGTGCTGCAACAAACTCAGAGTGTTCTCATGGCTTCTACTCATGGATAAACTAAATACTAGAAACATCCTCAGGAGAAAAAAACACAAATTAGAGGGCAAAAATTACAATTGTGTTTCTCTACAGCAACAATGTTGAGGAAACTGCTCACCACCTATTTTTCAGTTGCCCCTTCAGCCAGGAATGTTGGCAGCACTTGGAAATCCAATGGAACCTTCAGAGTGAATTCTTTCAAATGATGATACAATCAAAACAGCAGCACCAAAATCCTTTCTTCATGGAGACCTTCATCATTGCTGCCTGGCATATTTGGAAGCAGAGAAACAACTTCATATTCGATAGAGGCTGGCCTTCTTTCTCTTCTTGGAAAAACCTCTTATGTGAAGAGGCCAAACTTCAGGCTTTTAGAATGAGAGATGATAAACGTGTAGCTTTTCTCCTCTGTTTAGATCTCCTCTCTTAGGCCTTTCTGGTTTTTGGCATGCGGTTCCCTTCCCGCCGTGGCTACCTCAGTCCCCCGGCTGGTTGGTCTGTTGTTATTTCTCTATCTTTTGTATAGGTTTCAGTTTTTATTTAATATATTCCTACAGTGGGGGCTTCCCCTGCTGTATTTCCCGTTCAAAAAAATATCTGGTATCTTGCCCAATAAAAGTTGATTTTTTATGTCAAGCGTATTTTTTCTACTTATGTTTATTATGTTCTACATATCTGCTCTAATTTTGGGGTGTTTCTGAGAGTAGATTCTATGCCCTCTCATTTTTTCTCCTCTTAGTGAAATGACACACAACTCTCCTGCGTTTATTCTGCTTTCATATCAGACCAACAATTTTTTCGCTTTATTCTTATATGATATGATATGATGTATGCTTCAGGTGATCGATTTATGCTAACAATATGTTTCTACAAGTTCGGTAGTTTACATGAGACGTAACCTTTGAACTCGCTAAAACAATAGCAGTATTTTCAATGTTTCACGATAGATATGTGATGCTATAATAGAGGACATTTATAAATAACCCAGGATCTAGAGGACATAATACTATGTAAATAACACAGGTTTCTGGCCACATAGTGTAATAGTAGAGCAAAAGGTCGAGGTTCTGAATTTTAGGCTTCATTTTCCGCATTGGAGAAATCTCCTTATTTGATACTCAATGGTCCTGTTGTCCCTGATTTGCCACTGCAAAACTTGTGTTCCCTTCTAGTCATTTACTTTCCCTACCCTCATGCCATTGCTATTGGCTATGTTAAGTTAGTTTTTTAGCGAACTATGTTAAGTTAGTCCACCACTAAACTATGAAAAGGAAGAGCTGGGCCTCGAGCCTAATCGAGAGAGGAAGGAATTTTCTATTTTCCAAATCTTTTTGCATTTTGTTTTCAAATTCAAATCCAAATGTAAACCAAATCAAATTTGAATATGATTTAAAATACACTTTTTAATTCAAATGAAAATGAAAATTTTTGGTATGCTCCCAAAAATAAATTTTACAACTTTAATTTTTTTTTTAATTTCTAATTTTTCTTTTCTTTTATTTCAAAGCCATTTTCAAACTCATTTCCAAAAGCAATTTAAACCATTTTGAATTTTAGTCAAAACCACTTAATCAATAAATCAAATGCACCGGCATATATGCACAACCATGTTGCTACTCCTTATGATAAATTTTAATTTAAGAAAAAAATATTATTTCCCTATGTTTCATGAGCACAAAAATTGTAAATTACATCAATTTACGTCTAATTCAAAAGGTTTTAGGGTGTTACAATCCCTGATCTTTGGATCATTACTCTAACCCAACACGTCACATGTGCCCAAATTGGTATTGTCGCTCCAGTCAAAGTCATGGCTGACCAGTTGGGCCAGGCAGCAATCTAGACCCAGGTGGACCACAAAATATGATGCACAGAAATTGAGAAGGTGAGAGACAGAGAGAGGTAGAGATAGAAATGTATAGGAAAAAGAGAAAATTGTATTAGAAAAGAGAAAGATGTATTGGAAAGTGGAAGGTCAAATATTTTGGGACAAAATTTAAATCCTATAAAGTCTTTTATCATGTTATATAGGGAGTATGTTTCATTACAACGCATAGGCATGTTTGCTGTGAAGAAAAATTCTTTCTCCATCTCTCAGTCTGTCACTCCCTCCCCCACATGTCCGTCCCTCCACTCTCCGTTGGGCTTAACAGTTCTGGCTGGTATTATTAAGAGTAGTAGTATACGATAAATTATAAAAAACTGCTTGGTTCAAGACTTGTGCTGATATGAGTTAGAATAACATGCATCTAGACATTATACATGGTTTGATTATACGTTGAATTATAAAAGAACTATGTGGTTCAGGGCTCATGCTCATACCAGTTAGAATAACACACATCTACACACTATACATGGTATGATTCTAAGACATATTATAATAGATAATTCAAACTTTATGTTTAGTTGCAACGCACATGTATGTTTGCTAGTTGCTATGGGTTGTTTGGTTGGGTAGCTAACTCCTATCAAGCTCTAGGAGGAAACCACCTTGAGGATGTTTGGTGGGCTGATCAGGCCCGTTAGCCTTGCTCGGCAAGAGTAGCGACCGCTCATGCCTGGCTAGCTTGGAATGCGGCGGCGGGGCACTTCCCACTAGCCAGGTTTGGCCAGCGCATGGCTCGCCTCTTGAACTCTCACTCGCTCCCATCATCACTCGCCACACCTCTACCAGGCTCTGCCAGTCCGCCACCACCTCGCTCCACCGTGTCTCACTTTCTCTTCCATTCCACCAGCACGGGCGGATCAATGGTTGTGGCGCCTCTTGCCCTTCTCCTCCTTTCCACTAGTGCAGGCAGTTCCACGGCTGCCGTGACGCCGACCGTTGCATGTCTTCTTCGCTCCATTCGACCTCTTAATAGTCATGTCACGTCACTAACATTCAACCTCTTAATGCAAGCTATCCACGCCATCTGTACTTAATTTCATTCCAAATTATTAGCAATCTCCACAGCAATGCGCAAGGTATCTTCTAGTAACATAGCACTTTTTTTGCCATCAAGTAACATAGCACTTTGTTACCCTGTTTCATTTGTTTCTGAGTTCGTTTGACAGAGTATCGCTTTGAGAATCTCCAAGAAGCTAGGTATAAGGGCACCCAAACCCAAAATGCATGCTCTAGGGAAAGAAAATATGGTCCAACATAGTAACCATACGAAAGATCTATTTTGGGTGTGAGACGAGATAGAACCCAAATATGAGTGTCCTTTCTTCTCGATACATTTTGATTCTCTTTTGCATTCCCTTTTGGAGAGGGCAAGAAATAGGTACGTGGCCCTTGTGCTGTAGTGTGATACATACTGTCAAATGGGTCGCCTGCTAAAGGTCTTATTGTTGGAGATAGTCTTAAGTTTGCAAGTTTGCATTAGGTTGATTAGTTACACTTAGTGTATCACCTATTCATCCTTTGTATACAAAATCACCGTACATGCCTTGCAGTCTCAGATGTATGCATACTATGTCTGAATCATTGTCCTAATCTAACGTTTTCGACGTTGATGACTTAAAATGGAAGAGCATGTTACTTCAGATTTGTCAATCGGAAGGGCTAGCGCCAGGACATTCGGACGGACGTCGCGTTCGGACGCTGCTCCCGCGCCCACATCCCGTCCTATGCCCCGCATCCACATCCCGCCCAGCACCATCGCTTGTGTCCGGACGCAGGACCCGTGCCCCCGCGCCCACACAGGAAACCCACATGGGTCCCAGTCACCTACCTCGCTTATGGATTTGCGCCGCGCTGCCAGCCTCGGGCGTCCGCACTGTGACTCATGGCGGCGCCCCCAGCAGCAGCAGGCACGGCTGCGGCAGGCCGCTGTCCGCCAGCCACCGACGTCGTGCAACATCAGATCTACTTGTGAAACATCCAAATAAAACATTTGCAACATACGTCTGAAATAGATGAAACACTTGAAACATGAGCTTGAAACATGCGTGTATAGGTATAGCATCATATGCAACATCTAGATCTACTTGTGCAACATCCAGATGAAACACTTGCAACATAAGTCTGAAACATTTGGGTAGAGTCATAGCAAACATATGCAACATCTAAATAAAACACTTGAAACATATGTTTGAAACAGCTAAAACATCTAGATGAAACACGGCGTCTGAAGCTTCAGAAACACTTGAAACACAGTGTCGCCAGTGGTCATGGCCTACCTGGTGGAGAACTGCAGGTTAGGGGGACGTCGAGAGCAACGGCCCAGTGTACACCCAGACGTAGGAGCAGGCGTAGACGCAGGCGCAGACCTCCCTTCCTACCATGGTGTCCTTGGTTGGCCACGGTGCACACCATGGTCGCAACGGGTGAGGTGGATGGGGGCGCGGCGGAGGGCGCGGAGCAACGCTGGATGCGGCATGGTGCGTTGCCCGTGCAAGTGGAACCCGCCCTAGAGAAGACGAGCGGCACGATGTAGGCGCCCGCGGCGGTTGGATGTGTGCGACAGTGGGGAAAAGAAATGTCGTTGTCTTTTTTAGACACCGTGAAGCCGTGAAGGACGAGCGGAGCAGGCCTATTGGGCCCGATGCTGCACAGGCCTAGGAATAGGGCATCCGGACGGTCACACATGGACAGATTCCCTTGGCAGAGCATTATCGTAAAGAGAAAGAGCCAGACTCTTCTTCACTTGGCACATCACACTTTGGTAATGACCTCAAATCACATCTTTGCCAATCATAAATGGAGGTTGCAACGGATTATGCTAGATATATAGTGAAACAAAAGATGTTTTCATCGTTTTGTTCATTATTAAGACTCGATGCTTTGTGCAACGAGGTTAGATGTTATAACTTATAATAAGTACAAGTTATGTGCATCCTCTCCAACATAAACATTGGGATATATACTCCATTAATAAAAAAAAATGCTCTCTCGGTATGGACTTGATCAACACTAGCGCCCTGTGTGAGAAAGATCCAAAATAAGTGATGCAGCCATTGACCAGGACACAAGTGAGGAAATATATGCATGCAAACATGCTTGGCGTCCTCCGCACCGTAGAGAAGAGAACGTCTACCCACTCAATTAACCAATTCACCACCACAATTACCATGCCCTTTTTTAGAAACTCGTCAGCATCCACCATTGCGATTTGCTAGCCTCGACCGCTCCAGACGACGACGGCATTGGCATGAGGGGAGGAGGAGCTGGAGAGAAGCTCCACTACAAGGAGGCCAATGTGGCGCACGGCGCCGCTGCCCTGTACGGCGCCGGCGCTGCGGGGAAGGGGGCCGCCGCCAAGACTTCTTTCCTCAACGGCCTCCTCCTCTACGTCGTCCTGCCGGTGCTGGTCTTGTACTTCGTCGTCATTGCCGCTTCGCAGTTCTACAACCCCCGGTGCTCGCCAGAGGGCAACGCCATGGCGACCCATTTCGTGGTGGCTAATAAGCCCAACAACGCTTCGTTGGCCACGTCGCTGAACGCTTCGTCGTCGTCGTCAGCTTCTCCGCCACCGGCTCCAGGGTCCAAGACGACGAGGCTGACGGCAGAGGAAGCGCCCACCGGGCTACGCCATATCGTGTTCGGCATCGGCGCGTCGGCGTCGCTGTGGGAGAGCCGGAAGGAGTATATCAAGCTGTGGTGGCGTCCCGGGCGGATGCGCGGCTTCGTCTGGATGGACAAGCCCGTGGGGGAGTTCTACTCCAAGAGCTCCCGCACGGGCCTCCCCGCGATCATGGTGAGCTCGGACACGTCCAAGTTCCCCTACACCCACGGCGCCGGTAGCCGCTCGGCCCTCCGGATCTCACGCATCGTCTCCGAGACGTTCCGGCTGGGGCTCCCCGGCGTGCGGTGGTTCGTGATGGGCGACGACGACACGGTGTTCCTGCCGGAGAACCTGGTGCACGTGCTGTCCCAGTACGACCACCGGCAGCCGTACTACATCGGTTCGCCGTCGGAGAGCCACATCCAGAACCTCATCTTCTCGTACGGCATGGCGTTCGGCGGCGGCGGGTTCGCCATCAGCCGCGCGCTGGCGTCGGAGCTGGCGAAGATGCAGGACGGGTGCCTGCACCGGTACCCGGCGCTGTACGGCAGCGACGACCGCATCCACGCGTGCATGTCGGAGCTGGGCGTGCCGCTGGCCCGCCACCCGGGGTTCCACCAGTGCGACCTGTGGGGCGACGTGCTGGGCCTGCTGGGCGCGCACCCCGTGGCTCCGCTGGTGACGCTGCACCACCTCGACTTCCTGGAGCCGGTGTTCCCGACGACGCCGTCGCGGGCCGGGGCGCTGCGCAGGCTGTTCGACGGGCCCGTGCGGCTGGACTCGGCGGCGGTGGCGCAGCAGTCGGTGTGCTACGACCACGCGCACCAGTGGACGGTGTCCGTGTCGTGGGGGTTCGCGGTGATGGTGGTGCGCGGGGTGCTGTCGCCGCGGGAGATGGAAACGCCCATGCGCAGCTTCCTCAACTGGTACAAGCGCGCCGACTACACGGCCTACTCGTTCAACACGCGGCCCGTGGCGCGGCAGCCGTGCCAGAAGCCGCACGTGTACTACATGCGCGGGAGCCGGATGGACCGGCGTCGGAACGTGACCGTGACGGAGTACGAGCGGCACCGGGTGAAGCACCCCGGATGCCGGTGGCGCATCGCCGACCCCGCCGCGCTGCTCGACAGCATCGTCGTGCTCAAGAAGCCCGACCCCGACCTCTGGAAGAGGGTACGTACGTGCGTTCTGGGTTCGTTGGCACGTACGCCAATGTTTGGTTCGTTAAGTTGGATATATATGGCCTGTGCTGTGCAGTCGCCGAGGAGGAACTGCTGCAGGGTGGTGTCGTCGCCGAAGCAGGGGAAGGACCGTTCGATGACCATCGACGTCGGTGTGTGCAGGGACGGCGAGTTCGCCAAGGTTTAATTCATTCATTCATATAGGTAAGTGCCAATCTCACAACTATGCATGCATCGTATGCACATGCATGATACCCTCTGGCCTAACATTCTGCATCGTGGCTCTCGCAGACGCAGTGGGATGGATTAGGAGAGGGAAAGAGGAATTAGCGGATCGGAACGAACAGCAGGGAGAGCTAGCTAATGTTGGGCCGACTAATAGGCTATTAGTAATAGCTCAGTCAGTTGACTTGCAATAGCTGGAAGGAGTCTGGATGATGGTGCTGAACTTCGTGCGTGTTTAGTCTTAGTGAGCCGTCCTGTGTGCCGGATTCCGGGGACGGTTTGTGTTCAATTAGCAACCAGTTTGTGGAATGAAAACTCTATACGAAGCAGTTATATGACAGAATTCGTTTTCAAGTGCTGATGCAATGTGTTCAATAACTCGTTGTCAACCCACCCCAAGCGCAGCGCCGGTTTAGCTACTTAAAAACAAGTTCAGAGCATCGAAGCCTGAGGCCCAGACAAGAAAGGTGCTAATGAAAAAGCTCGGGCTACAGGTCCAGACGGCGAAGCCTCATGAGACGTCCTTTGAAGAATTTCATTAAACTTTCACCGCGCCACTAAAGTCATACGGGTACTCTTTCCTGGGAGGCGCCGGCGTCGTGGTCCGGTCCGGTGACGGACGTGCAAACGGTCCCAACGCTTTGCCTTGTTGTACCCACGGCCACAAATTATACTGCCGTGTAGTCCTTTCTATGTGTTCAAGCTGTTAGGCTCTAGCTTGTCGATATTCTTAGTTCAGCCAACACAATCTATATGCAGACAGGGAGGGATGAGCAACACCACATCAGTGATCATGGTGGAGGCCGCAACTCTAGCTTTTGGCTACATCAGTTGCTTCTTTGGTCAATCTTCAAAACCCAAATTACCTGTCGGATAATAAAGAACTAGTGCCCTCTTTGCTGGCACCACATCAGGTGGGCAGACCGTTTCGTCGGGAAATGGTCGAGCGACGGAAAGTACTCAGCCTCGTCCACCTACCGAGCCTTCTTCGCTGGCTCGACGTCGCTGCTTGGCGCTAAAGAGCTGTGGAAGACCAAGGCGCCACCTCGGGTGAAGTTCTTCTTCTGGCTTGCCCTTCACCGCCGGCTGTGGACTACTGATCGTCGTAGGCGGCACGGCCTACAGGACGATGATGCTTGTGCCCTCTGTGGTCAGTCCGCAGAAACCAGCGAACACCTATTCCTGGGGTGCGTGGTCGCAAGGGAACTGTGGTTCTCCTGCCTGGCGTCGGTTGGGCTATCGGCGCTGGTGCCGGAAGGAGCTGAGGATGTTGCAACTTGGCGGCTGCAGCTGATGGGAAGGCTGGACAACGATACACGCCCGCCGTTTGATTCCTTGGTCCTGCTGATCGCATGGTCCCTTTGAAAGGAAAGAAACAACAGATCGTTTTCAAGAGCTGTTGCAGTCCAGCAAGATTTGTTCCGCAAGGTGTTGCGGGAGGCAGAAGATTGGGTTCTCGCCGGCTTCAAGACGCTGGCTGTTGTTTGCCCGCTTTGGTCGTGCAGTGTTGTGGTCATGTAATTAGTGCTGTTAGACTATCTCCAACACCGAGAGGCAAACCCAAAATGCGTCCCCAACAGTGCTTTGCCTATCCAAAAACACCATCCAACAGCCGACCCAAACCCGTCACCCATTTTGCCTACCGAAGCAATCGATACGCAAAAAAGCATCGCCTCTCTCCTCGCTACGCAAATCGTCCGCGCTCGCTCGCGTCCGAGGTGGCCCGCTCCCGCACCGTTGGGGAAGAAGAAGGAGAGGGAGATCCGCCAGGCGCGAGTTCCGCCGAGCCACGGACGCGGACGCGAGCTCCGTCGGGGAAGAAGAAGGAGAGGGAGGGGGGCCGGATCCGGGCGCGGACGCGAGCTCCGCCGCGTGCCGGCGCGAGCTCGGCCGGGCCGCGGGGGCGAGCTCCGCCAGGCGTGAGCTCCGCCGGGGGCGAGCTCCGTCGGGCGCGAGCTCCGTCGGGGAAGAAGGAGAGGGAGGGGGCCGGATCCGGGCGCGGACGCGAGCTCCGCCCCTCGCGGGCGCGAGCTCGGCCGGGCCGCGGGGGCGAGCTCCGCCAGGCGCGAGCTCCGCCGGACGCGAGCTCCGCCGGGGGCGAGCTCCGTCGGCGAAGAAGAAGGAGAGGGAGGGGGGCCAGATCCGGGCGCGGGCGCGAGCTCGGCCGGGGGAGGAGGCCCCGTCCCCGCGCCGCGCTCCTGGGCGCGAGATCTGCCGGCGTCGGGGACGGCCCGCGCGGCCACGGGGTTGGACGGGGTGCTCGAGGCGGCGCTCCTGGGCGCGGCCGCGTGGATTTGGGTCTGTCTGTCTATTGGAGCGGAGATATGTAGGTCGTGACTTTTTTTTACTGTAGACGACCTGTAACAGCGAAATGGGTATCGTATTTGGGTCCCTTCGTTGGAGTCAGTCTTAGCATCCAGTAGCTAGGTGCTCTGCGCGGGCTCACGACGGCCCCTCGCCTTCGTGTAAGCGCTTTGTGTTTTGGTTGGACTTTTATCCTCTTCATGAAAAACGGGTGAACTAGTGCCCTTCTTGAACAATACAAATTTCTCTTCACCGTCAAATTGGAGGATCAAAGTACTTACTTAGAAGTTCATCGATTGCAATAGAGAAACCAATACGACATCTTCAAGATTGGGAGGAACCTTCACACGCATCACCCGTTAGCTAAGCAAGTTCACGTAGCCATGTCCTCTCTTTCTCCCTCACACTCTATACTATGTTTAAATCTGGCTCATGCCTCTCACTTAAGAGAAGCACTCGCTGCTGTAAACTAGGAGTCCTTCAAATTCCTAACAATTCGTTGTTTTTGAAATTGAGTTTGTTGTTAAAAAAAACAGGAGCACATTTAGGCTTAGGGCCAGTAAGGCCACATCCTAGACGTGGCCCAAATAAAACCCCTTGAAAGCTTAGCCCAAACTCGATCTGGCCATATGTGCGGCCCAGGCTAAGAGACTAGGAGTAACTCGTCCCATTCAGCCCAGCAAACTTCTTCGTCTCTCTCCCCTTCTCTCGTATTCGCATCGCCCTCGCGTGCGCGCACCACGCAGTCCTCCTCCTCTCCCGTGGGGCCGCGGCGTCTGCCTGACTGCCCTTGCAGACCGTCGAAAACCCGGTGGCCTAGTGGCGATCGGCGGCCGGAGCAGCCAGATCAACCGGCGCAGCGACCAAATCTACGGCCTGCGGGCGGGAGGCGGTCCGCTGGAGGACGGATCGGCGACTGGGGACTCGGGGGGCGTCGGGCGGCTGGTGGGGTTTCGCTGGAGGCTGCCGGTGTGGAGCACCGGCCACTGGGGCTGATTAGGCGGGCAGCAGTGAAGGAATAAAGGGTGCAGCACGACAGCACGCCAGCGGCCAGCAGGGGGGCACCGGGCAGGTGGGCTGCAGCAGCCAGCGACAACATCAGCAGGGGACAGGTAATTTAATTCCCACTTTGGATACTGCAATATCTATTTCGATCCTAAATTCCTCAATTTTGTTGGACTTGTACAACATTAGAATTGTAGAATGAAGAGGACCAAGACATTGAAGTCAATTTTCTATCCTACTCCTATTCCTGCACCTATTTTACAACCAATGTAAAGCCAAACTTCTATACAAGAACCTGAAACAGTAGGCATAGAAGAACAACCAACAGTCGGGACAGGAGTTAGCAATGCAAAATGAGTGATCGACTAAATGATTCATTTTATCCTTAGCTTTTGTGAGTATATGGGCTGGGTGGATCAACCAAGCACCCAAACCCTAACACAAGCTATCTGTATTCGGGTCTGATCTAATTATACAAGTATATACATGTATTATGCTGCCTACTAACTTTGATATTTTTTGCAAAAATTATCAGGTGTATGCCGTCCACCCCTGGATGTATTTTTACTGAATTGTCTATCTTAGGCAGCAAGCAGAAATGGTATGTTGCTCTGAATTAGAAATAGCTGATTGTTCAGCGTTGATAAATGCTGTTTCCAACCAAATTAAGTTGCAGGACATTAAAGGTCTTGAGGCAGATAAACTGGAGTGCAGGCTCTATGTAGGGAACCTGGACTTCAGGATATCAGAGTGAGTTACTTGTTTCTTGTATATCTATTTGCATGTTCTTTTCAAGGCTTGTCCTTGTGTTCTGCAAGTTAACATTGTTGTGTTATTTTTTCAGGTCCAATGTAATCAAGATGTTTTCCCCCTTTGGAAAGATTACAGCCGAGGATTTCCTGTGGCACACACACGGTCCAAAGAGAGGCGAACCCCAGGGCTATGCCTTTGTTCAATACACCACTAAAGAGGTAATTGTAGTATACATCTCCTGTGGCAAATGACAGTTGGTTATGGTATTCTCGGTTCTCACCTTTGCCACCTGAAGTAAGCATGCAGGAAGCTCAGTTAGCGAAGGAGAAGATGAATGGAAAGTTGGTCTGCGGACGCCCAATGGTAGTTCACCTTGCTAGTGAGAAAAGTTCTCTAGACTCTTCAAGTTCACATAGAGCAGTCAAAGACAAGAAGCTGGCGGGTGGTTCAGGAGGCAAATCACAATATACTGATCGAGCTGCAAAGATAGCTGCTATAAAAAACAAGTTGAAATCTCTGGAGGAAGGGGGATGTAGCACAAAAAAACCAAGACTTAATCCAGACAACTTGACAGGAATCAGGGAACAGTCTCATAAGAAGTTTTGAAGTGAGGATTTTTTCGTTCTTCAGAACGTTGAGTGCATGTGCCCTCTCATACTGGTGACACTTCTAAAGCTGCTGCTATTCTATAATTCTAACTTTAGTTAGTTAGTCAAGTCACAAGTGTAGCGTTTCTACAGTGCATCAAATATGTACAATAGTTTGTACCAATCATCTTTTTGCCTGAATGAATTGTCCTTTTGATGGGGGAATCATTGTGACTACATACTGTCTTGTTATTGACAACATATTGTCAGTGTGCCCCTGCTGAACATATGTTTCCTCAACTTAATTGTGTTGCATTAGTTTATCCACTTGTACTGAAATTGCTGACCTCACTTTTCTAGAAATACATCTTGTTTGCATAAAATCATTTTTATTCTTACTATTTTGGATTTAAACTGGACGTCAACATTTTGGAAACTTTCTATTTTTTTTGTTCTGTTTTGAAAGATTCTATTCTTGTACCATTTTGTTTGTCATTCCACATAATGCATTATGATTCTACCGGTGGGCCTCTAGGATTTTATGTGCTTTCATGGTTTTGTAAGAACATTTTTGCGCAGGAAAGTTTTGTGAGAAACTAGTTCATCTTCACACGTCTACCTGCAAGTATAACAAAACCCACAACGATAACCTGAAAGCATAAGAGCATCCAGCAAAGATCGAGTAATCATTTGCTTTCGAAATGCCCTGTCGGTGCTATAGTTCCTGACACGCATTAAATGCTCTGAGTTCCATTGAATCAGTCTTGGTCTTGGTACTTGCTCAATGATAGTACTCCGTATATGGGTCCATATTGAAAAGCAATCAGATTTATATCATCTTTCTGGTTCAAACATAGAATTGTTATTGTTCTTTACTTCTTTGTATATATGAGTGGAGCACCCTTAGGTGAAATATCATACTTATTAGTCTGTTGGAATCTCATAGGTTTAGTTTTTTTTCCTTTTTGAAGCATGTAGGTATATATGTCTGATTGCAAGTGTATATCGTTTTGACCATTGAGACATTATATCACCTTGACCATGAATTTTTTGGTATCGTATATCACTTTGATCATTGCTATTTAAAAACCATTACAGTTGTACATTATTGAAATACAACAGTCATACCAATTGCATATTATTAATCTAATTTGTTTTCAGTATACTGATACTTGGCAGTCCAAACGAAGAATGTGATGGCTGCTGTGATGACTTGCATTTGCAATTGGATGGAGTAATTTAAACTATCCTTTGGCTTTGTACTCTGGGTGTTGTTTGCTATGGATATAATCATGCCATCATTGACATCCATGTGTTGTCCAGGGTCATCTTCTGAATGATGATGCAAAGCTCTTTGAGTAAAGGGTCAACAATTCTATAGTTCTAAAATCTAGGATTTGTGGGGGCAAAATGTACTGTAATGTTCATTCAGATGGTGTCATGTTATCATGGACAATAATTGACATGTGGTTGCTCTTTCTGATCTGTGGTTGCTCTTTCTGATCTGTTCCTAAGTTTTGGAGCAAGGACCAGCAAATCACTGACAAAATCAAGCAATTGTGGCCATTCATGTCTCCACCTGGAAAAGCTGTCATTTCTGCATTGCCCATCATGAAATAATTAGACAGCTAATTGTGTACTGTGAATATCATTTTGAGTTTTATGACATCATGCACATCTTTACCATGCATTGAATTATTGACTTTGCTCGGTAGGCACATCCAAACAAACTGATCTTGCTGCAACTATTAGCTAGTTAGCTACAACTAAAAAAAGTTAGAATCTCTGGAGGAAGAGGGTTGTAGTGTAAAAGGACCAAGTCTTACACCTAATGGCTTGACAGACACCAGGTGACACACATCAGTTTTTTTTTTCATTCATCGAAATGCTGGGAGCTCCCTGTCATGCTGGTGACAATCCTAAAGCAGCTACCATTCTATAATTTTAGCTTTAGAGAGTTAGTCAAGTCACATGTGTAACATTCCTCACAGGTCTCATATTCTATGACAGTGTCATGTACGGGCGCACCTATAGGCGCCGTCGTGACATCAGGAGGGCCGCGGAGCGCGTGCCCAAGGCTGGTGCCACCATCAGTGGCTAAGTTTAGAAAGATAGGATTTAGTTTCCTTTTGCATGCCTTAATTATAGGACAGTTGGTTGGGCCATTGGCCATATATGCGGTGTAACAAACTTGGAGAAAGTTAAGAAAGATCATTTACCCTAAAGCTGCTCCTCTCTCCCAAACCCTCTCTCAAGCCGCCGGTGAGATCTTCTCACGGTGAAGGCCTGGAGCGCGACTACGAGTTACGTAGCCGCGGTCCGGCGACGTTGGGCGTTGAGGCGCTTGACAACCTGGTATCGGCGTCACGTTCATCCTCTCCCACCCGCTCCAGCCCTCCACCACCCCCTTTCACGTCCACTCCTTCCACCGGCCACTCCACCACCATGGCTGAACCCACCATCAAGGACCTCATGGAGATGATGAAGTCGTTCCAGACTGAATTGTCTTCCGTGAAGGCTGACATGGCCACCATGAAGGACAAGTCAGCATCGTCGTCGGACAACGGCGGCGGCGGCCGCGAGGAGCCTCCTCGTGATCTGGATCGGCCCCCACGATTCCAGAAGCTCGACTTCCCTCGCTTCGATGGCAAGACCGATCCGATGCTCTTCATCAACAAATGCGAATCCTATTTTCGCCAACAGCGCACCATGCCGGAAGAGCGCGTGTGGATGGCCTCCTACAATCTGGAGGACGTCGCGCAGCTGTGGTACATCCAGTTGCAGGACGACGAGGGTACGCCGCCATGGGGACGATTCAAGGACCTCCTCAATCTTCGTTTCGGTCCACCCCTCCGCTTGGCGCCCCTGTTCGAGTTGTCGGAGTGTCGCCGCACCGGGACCGTGGAGGAATACTCCAACAGGTTCCAGACTCTGCTGCCGCGCGCGGGTCGGCTCGAGGAGGGCCAGCGCGTCCAACTCTACACCGGCGGCCTTCTTCCCCCGTTGAGCCATGCCGTCCGCATCCACAATCCGGAGACGCTCGCCGGGGCCATGAGTCTCGCCCGTCAGGTCGAGCAGATGGAGTTATCGCGGCTACCCCCACCGGCCACCCGGGGAGCCCCTCGCACCCTGCTGCCAGCGCCGGCGCCTAAACCGCCGCTGCTCGCCCTTCCTGCACCACCAGCGGCCGCGCCTCCGCCGCGACAGGATGGCCCGCCTTTGAAGCGGTTGTCTCCGGAGGAACAGGCGGAACGGCGCCGTCTCGGCCTCTGCTTCAACTGCAATGAGCCGTACTCCCGCGGCCACAATCGTGTCTGCCGCCGCATCTTCTACCTCAACGGCGTCGAGATCACGGCCGACGACGAGGAACCAGCGGGGGACGATCAGAAGGACGGCGCCCCTGTCTTCTCACTCAGGGCAGTGGCCGGTATGCCCATCTGTGATTCCATGCAGGTGCGGGTCTCCCTGGGCGCCACCACCCTCGTCGCGCTCCTGGACACCGGCTCCACACATAATTTCATCGCCGAGGATGCCGCCCGCCGCACCGGCCTGCCGATCCAGCCGCGCCCGCGCCTCACGGCCACCGTGGCCAACGGCGAGCGCGTCAATTGCCCGGGCGTCATCCGCCGCGCCCCGGTCCTCATCGAGGGCGAGACGTTCTTCATCGACCTCTTCGTCATGCCGCTCGCGGGGTATGACCTCGTCTTGGGGACTCAATGGATGGTCACCCTTGGCCGGGTAGTGTGGGACTTCGTCGCCCGCACCGTCTCCTTCCTGCACCAAGGCCGACAGGTATCCTGGTCGGACGTCGCCGACCGTCGGCCACCCCTACTCGCCGCCACCACGACACCGAATGCCCTCCTTGAGAAGCTGCTGCACTCCTTCGAGGGGGTGTTTGCCGAGCCGGCGGGGCTGCCACCGCAGCGAGCACGGGATCACGCCATCGTCCTCAAGCCCGGCTCTACACCTGTGGCGGTTCGGCCCTACCGCTACCCGGCGGCGCACAAGGACGAGCTGGAACGGCAATGCGCCGCCATGCTAGACCAAGGCATCGTATGCCGCAGCGATTCGGCGTTCTCATCGCCGGTATTGCTGGTCAAGAAGCAGGACGGGGCTTGGCGGTTTTGCGTGGACTACCGCGCTCTTAATGCCCTCACCGTAAAGGATGCTTTCCCCATCCCCGTCGTCGACGAACTCCTGGATGAGCTGCATGGTGCGCAGTTCTTCACCAAGCTGGACCTCCGCTCCGGCTATCACCAAGTCCGGATGCGGCCGGCTGATGTACACAAGACGGCGTTCCGAACCCACGACGGCTTCTATGAGTTCCTGGTGATGCCGTTCGGGTTATGCAACGCTCCGGCAACATTCCAGGCGCTCATGAACGACGTGCTCCGTCCATTTCTTCGCCGGTTCGTCCTTGTCTTTTTTGATGACATCTTGATTTACAGCAAGACGTGGGCAGATCACTTGAGGCACATCCGCGCCGTCCTCACTGAACTTCACCGCCATGTCCTCTTCGTCAAGCGATCCAAGTGCATCTTTGGGTCACCTTCCGTGGCATACCTAGGCCACATCATCTCCGCCCAAGGCGTGGCCATGGACCCGGCCAAGGTGCAGGCCATTCACGACTGGCCGGCCCCTCGCTCGGCGCGCGCGGTGCATGGCTTCTTGGGCCTCGCCGGCTACTACCGCAAATTCGTCCACGACTACGGCAAGATTGCGGCGCCCCTAACTTCGTTGCTGAAGAAGGAGGGTTTTTCCTGGAACGATGCGGCCCAGGCAGCTTTCCAGGCACTCAAGGCAGCCGTGACGTCGGCCCCGGTGTTGGCGCTGCCCGACTTCACCAAGGGCTTCATCGTTGAGTGTGACACGTCCACGCATGGCTTCGGGGCGGTCTTGCTGCAGGAGCACCATCCGATAGCGTATTTCAGCAGGCCGATCGCCCCCCGCCACCGCACTCTGGCAGCGTATGAGAGGGAGCTCATTGGGCTGGTGCACGCCGTGCGCCACTGGAGGCCGTACCTGTGGGGCCGCGCGTTCCTCGTCCGCACCGACCACTACAGCCTCAAGTTCCTCCTCGACCAGCGCCTCTCGACGATCCCGCAACACCATTGGGTGGGCAAGCTCCTCGGCTTCGACTTCTCGGTGGAATACAAGCCGGGTGCCACGAACACCGTCGCCGACGCGCTGTCCCGACGCGACACCACCGAGGTGGGCTCGGTCTTGGTGCTGTCCGCGCCTCGCTTCGACTTCGTCGACCGTCTTCGTCATGCTCAACGACAAGAACCAGCCCTGGTCGCCCTCAGGGATGAACTAGCAGCCGGCACTAGGGGAGCGCCGTGGTCGCTGCTGGACGGCATGGTGGCGTATGCTGACCGACTCTACATCCCGCCGGACTCCCCCCTGCTGCTCGAAGTGGTGGCTGCTACGCACGACGACGGACATGAAGGGGTGCAGCGGACTCTACATCGCCTCCGCCGGGACTTCTACTTCCCCGCCATGCGCCGCGTGGTCTAGGACTTCGTCCGCGCCTGCGCAACGTGCCAGCGCAACAAGTCTGAACACCTACACCCGGCGGGCCTGCTGCTGCCCCTGCCCGTTCCCCAGGCCGTGTGGTCCGACGTCGGCTTGGACTTCATCGAGGCGCTGCCTCGCGTTGGGGGCAAATCGGTGATCCTCACAGTGGTCGACCGGTTTAGCAAATACTGCCATTTTATTCCACTGGCTCACCCCTACAGTGCAGAGTCCGTCGCCCAGGCGTTCTTCAGCGAGATCGTTCGCCTCCACGGGATCCCTCAGTCCATGGTGTCGGACCGGGACTCCGTGTTCACCTCGACGTTCTGGCGGGAGCTGATGCGACTCACCGGGCCCAAGCTGCACATGACGTCCGCCTTCCACCCGCAGTCCGATGGCCAAACGGAGGCGGCCAACAAAGTCATCGTCATGCACCTCCGGTGTCTCACTGGGGATCGGCCAAGGCAGTGGCTGCGATGGCTGCCATGGGCGGAGTACGTCTACAACACGGCGTATCAATCGTCGCTCAAGGACACTCCATTCAAGGTGGTCTACGGTCGAGACCCCCCCTCCATCCGCTCTTATGAGCCTGGAGAGACCCGGGTGGCGGCGGTGGCCAAGACAATGGCTGCACGCGATGAGCTCCTAGCGGATGTCCGCTATCGCCTGGAACAAGCCCAGGCTGTCCAGAAGAAGTTCTACGACCGCCTGCATCGACCGGTCTCCTATGCCGTGGGTGACTGGGTGCTGCTGCGCCTTCGCCAACGGGCAGCTTCCTCTCTTCCCCAGGCGCCCAAGGGCAAGCTGAAGCCGCGCTTCGTCGGGCCTTACCAAGTCACCGAGTGCATCAACCAGGTGGCTGTTCGTCTAGCGCTGCCCCCGCGCGCCAAGCTGCACGATGTCTTCCACGTCGGCCTTCTCAAGAAGTTCGTCGGCGCACCACCGGCTACGCCACCTCCCCTCCCACCCATTCATCATGGGGCGGTGACTCCAGAACCGGAGCAGGCTGTTCGGTACCGGCTGGCAAAGGGTGTTCGGCAGGTGCTCATCCGCTGGAAAGGGCAGTCCACTGCTGGTGCGACCTGGGAGGACGTTGCTGACTTCAGCGACAAATTTCCCCAGTTTCAGCTCGAGGACGAGCTGAACGTCGAGGGGGGGAGAGATGTCATGTACGGGCGCACCTATAGGCGCCGTCGTGACATCAGGAGGGCCGCGGAGCGCGCGCCCAAGGCTGGTGCCACCATCAGTGGCTAAGTTTAGAAAGATAGGATTTAGTTTCCTTTTGCATGCCTTAATTATAGGACAGTTGGTTGGGCCATTGGCCATATATGCGGTGTAACAAACTTGGAGAAAGTTAAGAAAGATCATTTACCCTAAAGCTGCTCCTCTCTCCCAAACCCTCTCTCAAGCCGCCGGTGAGATCTTCTCACGGTGAAGGCCTGGAGCGCGACTACGAGTTACGTAGCCGCGGTCCGGCGACGTTGGGCGTTGAGGCGCTTGACAGACAGTCTGTGCATGTTACCTGTTTCTGAGAAAGCATTGTGACAATATATTGCCATGGCAGTTGGCATTGATAATGTCTAATGTGCTGATCTGTGAGTTCTAGTTCATTGCTACTGTTTACAAGCTACATTGCTACTGTTATACAAACAAAAATGTGTGCTTGCATCAATCCGTAATTCAATCAGTGAATCCTTACATTTACACACCACTGCCATAATGGCAAGCAGAATCCACTGCAATTTCCATATTACTTCCTGAAAGTTGAACAGTATCTAGCGAAGTTCGACTAACCATTTTCCTTCATATTGTCCTATTTGTGCTACAGTCCCGGTATATACTAGTATATCATCTGAATTGTACTGAATTGATTTTGGCACTTGCTCAGTTACAAAATTTGACAATCTGACGATATTGGCAAATATTCAACTTTATATATATATATATATATATATATATATATATATATATATATATATATATATATATATATGTATGTATGTATGTATGTATGTATGTATGTCTGGTTTCAAATAGAGAATGTGCATCGTTCTTTGTATGCATGTTTGGAGTAGCATTAGGTGAAATCTCATATGTGTCCACTTTTTATACCACAAATGAGGTTTGTCACCTCTTCTGTAATCCTGAACGTCCATTTATTGGAAACATCCTGGTAAAGTTTAACTGCTGCTACCTCAAATTGCAAATATAGCTATATAAGTTGCTTTGACCATCAGCATGTGTTGTATACAATGTATCACTTGGACAACTACTTTTTTAGTAATATGCTTTTATAAATCACAAAATTGTTACATTATTGGAATACTTTTAATGAAAATTCAAGCCATGACAAGTTCACATTATGAACTAGATGTTCTATAAACTGACACTTGGTATTAGTAGTGCATGCCAAAAATGTTGATCTGATTCTGTTATATTTGTATTTGGGTGGAGTGGTTTAGACTATCTGTTGCTCCAGTTTCTGTTTGATATGGTTATAATGATGTGATCATTGACATCCATGGGTTGTCCAGGGTCATGTTCTTAATGATGATGTGTTCTTTGAGTAAAGGGGCTCCAGATCTGTGCTACTGGGAAGCTAAGGCTAGTGGGGGCAAAAATGTACTATGATGTTCGATAAAGTACAATCAGAAGTTCAGAATCTGTCATATTATGGTCGACAGTAATTGATGCATAGTTGCCCTGTCTAATCTGTTTCTAAGTTTTGGAACAAGGACCAGAAGACCAATGACAACACAGCAGCAATGTCATTCATGTCTATACCTGGCAAAGCTGTCTTTTGTGTATCGACTAACATGAAATCATTTAGATAGCTACTGTGTCTTGTGCGTCTCATCTTAAGTTTTATGATGCACACCTTTATAGTAAACATAGAGGTCATTGCTCCTTAAAACCTAGAGTGTTTTTTAATCAACTGGGATGCTTATAGTAAACATAAAGTGGCTTAGACATTACCTACCAGAGTAGGCAACTGGGATGCTGATAGTAAACAGTAAGAGTTTCTGGCATTGCCCAAGGGCTAAGGGTGTAGAATCTTGTAGTTTAAGAAAGGAACATGCATGGAAGTAAACCATTGTCGAGTACATTCTATTCATTTTCGTGTTGTTTTGAACTTTCGATGCTTCATTTACGGGAACACTGTTGGTTTTATTTAGAGATTGTATGATCTAGCTTATGCTCAGCGCCTGTATACTTATTTGTGATCTTCCATGTGCATTAAGACCGCACCATGTGCCTACTTGTACTTGATGAGTCAAGAGTTCAAGACCGGTGCTTGTTTTGTGTGCTACAAGCAGGTCTACGCCACTAACTAAACCTTATTGTATTAGACAGTTAGAGCATGTCATCTTAACTTTGAGGCCTAGACCAGAGACCTACTGGCTGTGCAGGATGCTGCTGTAGCTCCATGTCGTTATTGCAGTTCCCCTGGCTGCTTACAGAGACCTATGTCCCCTGTTCAAGGGTCTTGAACCCTGTCTCCCTTCGTCGATCCAGGTTCACGGAACTCCATTTTGATCCTTGAGAATCTGAACTTGTTTCCCCTGTCAGCTTACACTGCTCCTGCTCCTTGGTTTGAATATTGCAGGTGTGGCTCAAACCGGGCGACACGACGACGAAACCCGCATAAAAGATGCCTTGCACTTGCAGCGGCTTGAAGAGACCGTCTTCCTTCGCATGTGAGGGCCACGGATCTTGCACGATGCTGCTGCCTCGAACCATAGATTATCTAATCTTCCCCGAATTGTTAGATCTGTGATGTGAAGGCCGACGAGCGTTGAGCCTTGTTCCGTGTGGATGTAGGACCTGGCACTGGCATGGGCTGGATGCTGCCTGCTGAAATGCTGCCCGGGTCTTTTGTCAGGATTATCTCACCCACCCGACTAATCCCGTATTATTGCTGCCAACATTGATGACCTTGTCTCTGACGGCTTTGGAAGAGCACTGCTGATTAGTAGTAGTCTAGTACACAGTTGTGTCATTTGTCTGGCGCTCTGGTCCAGGTCCAGCACGACACGACATACCAACCATGCATGTCTTGGGTATTCATCTTTCACTGGCAACTTTTACGGGAGCCCAGTTCTTGTTTTGGACCAGATTAGCCCGTCAAGCTTCCGTCTGAAAACTGAGCGCATCTCACGTGATCTGTGTCAGCCTGGCATCGAATGCACAAGTTTTTGCCGAACTTTTACATGAATGGATGAAGGAAATCGTTCGAATGCTGAAGAAATCAAAAGGGCAGATTGTACCTAAGGTCTGGGACCGTGAAAGCGCACTGTTTGGAAGAGCATGCATGGTTGGACACGGCACCAAACGCCTTGTCGTCCACAGACGTCTACTTGTTTGTTCTCACTCACCAGCTCGCGCCCCCACACCGATCGGCGACCCGCCTGCCACTATATCATCCTCGTCGCCCCACTCACTCGCCGCTCGCCTCGACTCGTCTCGGCTCACACGCCTAGCTACACGAACCAGAGCTTCTCTCGCTCGCCTTGCCGTGCCGTGCGCTTGCTCTTTCTCTCTCTCGCTCCATGGAGGCCTCGCCGTCTCGCAGCGACAGCTTCTCCCGCGGCGGATGGCCCAGGTGCAAGCCGCGGTCGCTCGGCGCCATCCTTCGAGCGCCTGGACGTCGATGCCGCCGCCCTCGGCGAGTCTTTTAGCAGCTCCACGGCGTCCTTCATTGACGTGGACCCCGAGGAGCTGTTCTCGATGCGGTGGACGACGTCGGAGGAAGGCGGATTCCACTTCGGCCTGCCTCCGCGCGCTGGGGCGTGCTGCTCCCCGCTGCTGGCCAGCAGCGCCGGCCTCGTGATCTTCTCCGACGACAGCCTCCTCCACCTTCCCTGCGAGGGCGGCACCCGTGACGTTATTGGCGGCTCGTCGTACGCCGACGCGTCGGCGTGCTCGTCGCCGGCGTTCCACACGGCGCACAGCACGCCGGCGTCCGTGATCAGCTCCGCCTCGCCGCGCCCAGGCGCAGGCGGCGCCAACAAGCCGCTGCTGGCGACGCGGAGGATTCTGCTCAGGTACCTGCGCTTCCTCGTGCCCCTGTGCCGCAAGGCGAGGGCGCTGCGGCTGCCAGTGCCAGTGCCAGGGCGAGTGTTCTCCGCGCCACGCTCCAGCAGGGCGGTGGCCACGACCACCCCAGCGCGCCGATCGACGTCGTCCAGCGCCTCGTCTGGCGCCGCGGAGTACTGGTGCCACGGCAACGCCGACGTCGCCGTGCGCGACGCCATCCTCCACTGCAAGAAATCCTTGCTGACCGCTTGCACCGAATGCTGAACACCACACGCAAGAATGGGCTCTTGCAAGAACACTTTTGGTTGGCGAAGCGACCAGATTCAAGAGGAAGATGGATATAATAATATTTCATCTAGACTTTTTTTTTCACGTAATTTTGATTTCGCAGTATGTACATGCAGTACAGTGGTGAGGAATTGTGCCCATGGGAATTTGATCTTGTGAGGCGAATTACTGTAGTAACTGTCTTTGTACATTAGAGGTACGGCGTTCTCTGTGCTCTGTCTTCGCCCTGGCTCTGTGTAACTATGCATGCATCGGCCCAGTGCAAAGAGCTGGAACAATGCATTGTTAGGTGATTAACAGCAACAATTTGTGGCAAATTACCCGTTTAACATCTCATTTATTGGACCAAATCAAAACCCATGTGTTTTCCCCTGGCATGAAGCTGATGACCAAGACATGGCACGGGAGCACCTAAGTGCATGGGAGTACAGGATATGTTCTCGGCACGATTTTGCAACCATTAAAAAAAACCCATTAACAATAAGACGTTTGAGGGGCCTAACACGTTTTTGCATCTCCAAGTTCTCAGTTCCGAAAGCAAAAAACTGTTGCTGACAGATGTTTCGTGTTTGGGAAATGAATCATCAAAGGGCCTCGGGGAGACATCTCAAACGCTACTTCATACTCTCTCCATCTCAAAATACTTCCACCTTACCATTCAAATTGTGTCCCAAAATAGTTGCCATTCTCATAATTTCATTTCTCGATGCACATTTCTCTTTTTCCAATACACCCTTTTCTTTTCTCAATAGTACATTTGTATCTTTATTTGTCTCTATCTCTCTCCTTGTTTTTTGTACACTATACATTTCTATTATTTCTTAATTCGCATATCTAAACCTAAAATGTCCCCCCTCTCTCTCTCTCTCTCTCTCTCTCTCTCTCTCTCTCTCTCTCTCTCTCTCCCTGTGTGTGTGTGTCGTCTCACCTGGATGGTACTCTCCCCATTCCAAATTATAAGTCTAACTTTTATAGGTACATTGATTCCTAGATATTGGATATGTCTATATATGTAATAAAAGCTATGTATCACTTATAATTTAAAAATGAAGGAGTAGTTAACATGGTGTCTCTTTATATTGATTTTTTAAAAATTCCTTTTACGCATGGAATATTTTTCCATTTGTAGAATCATTTTTATTACATACGTTGAACATGCTCGATTCAATTCCCACCTTCCACTCCATTCATCTCACTCCCAGCTCCTTGGTCATTTTTTACAATTATTAATACCATTTTTTCACATTAGGAATGAAAACAGTTCAAGCGGTATAAACATTTGTTGTGCGCGTAAAAATGATGATGTTTGAAAACCAGGAGCCGCCTACGTGAAACGGAAGATTGCTTGTCCTACCAAAGGAAAAAGATATTTTCTAACTCCCCCCAACATTTTCTGTCGAACTTTTCAACGTTCAAGAGGAAGGTTGAGTGTTCAAAGACAACTGGCAGCGTTGCTTCACTTGGCAACCCTCTCGATGATGATGCCACCTAAAACCTAGGAGCACATGCTTAGCTGACAGAGCTCCAGATTTTGTCACCCAACGCTCATCAGCTCAGCCCTTGTTTAGTTGGCGAAATTTGGATTTTTGGGCTACTGTAGTACGTTCATTTTTATTTGGCAAATAGTGTTCAAACATGGACTAATTAGGCTCAAAACGTTCGTCTCGCAATTTCCCACCAAACTGTGCAATTAGTTTTTCTTTTCGTCTACATTTAATACTCCATGTACGGGCTGCAAACATTCGATGTGACAGATACTGTAGCAACTTTTTAGAATTTGGGTTTCAACTAAACAAGGGCTCAGGAAAATCTATCCTACCCTCTGCAATCAACCTACAACCTACTGCAGGAGACGAGTGGAGTACTTGAGCGTAGCAAACATAGGATGTGAGTGTCATGACGTGTCTGGTAATCCGTACTTTTCAGTTTTCCAGCGAGATGAGTATTTTTCTTTCATCATAAATCAGTTGAAACAGTGTTTTAGTTTTTTTTTCGGCGAAACGAACGGGACCAACGTGGATGACTTTTGTGGAGGCTGAGCGAGTGAACAGTGTGGCGATGCGGATCCGTGTAGGCTGCTGGGCACTGATTGATGCCTTCGCGAGTCGCGATTGCATGAGGCAGCTTGGCAGGGCAGCCGATGGATGGCCGGTCACCTATCACCAGTTCGCCGTTCACTGCCTGGCCGCACTCGCGCAAGTATATGCGGCTGCGCGGCGGAAATCATTGTGCCGGTCGGAGCAGGGGCACGCATCCACCCGGCCTGCGTGTCAATCTGCACCAACCACGCTATGGCTACCTCCGGTCCTGCCGTGCACTGCTGCTGCACAGCACAACGTTGTCGTCGCATGTATGTACATGCGCTGATGTGCAGTGAAACCGAAGTATCTCCGGCAGGCAATTCGGCATGAGACAGACGACGTGCAAACCGGGGCGTGTGCACTGTACGTACGGTTGGCTCGCCACCTTAATCTTCAAGACGCGTCCGCCGGCCAGGGACCAGCCGGCCGGCCGATGTGACGAGTCGCCGGCCGCCGATGGGAGCTTGGGTTGTCGTATCGCCCGGGCCGGCTCCCGACCGGCGATCGTTCTCGATCGTCGAAGACGAGATGGCGCCATGCGCATCTTATCGTATCGGCACACGTACCTTATCATCTGAACGTTCGAGGTCGGCCGCGCGCTCGCGCTCGCGCTTGCTTGCTTGTTGCTGCTTTCTCTGTGTGGGCGCGACGACGGCGGTGTCGAGTGGGAGTGGAGTGGGCGGATCGTGTCGTCGCGAGCGGCCAAAAGATGCGGACAGGACAGAAATGGCACGGCGCGGGGGACGTGGGCTATACGGCTAGGGTGGCCCTCGCCGAGGGTCCGGCGTGTACGTGGCATGTTCGCTTGGCTGATAAGCTATGGCTGAAACTAATATTATTCGTTAGCTAAAAAAGTATGATTTATAAATCAAGTGAACAGAAATGGTCGTTGAGGGCAGCGGTCATTGGGCCCAGGTCTCCAGGTTTTTTTATTTTTAGGGAAAAAATCGTGTCCACCACCGTCACACCGATCACGTTTCTTTAGGGCACGTTCGTTTTGCAGAAAATGGAGTGCTGGAACCGATCCAAGTCGGAACGTAGCTGTATTTTATAAGGCCAACCATCACCGGGAAGCTTTCCGGCAGGAAATCAGACTAAAGGAACGGGCCCTTAGAGAAAACTGTGAGGGGGTTGCTATAGTATTCCAATTTTCAATTAAAAGGGATCATACAGCGGAACTCTTCCGGTCCGAACGGCCGGACGGAAGCCGTGCGCCGCGCCAATCATCCGCTGCAAGCTTGTACGGACGCTGCACCGAGGCCGGCTCACCACGTGCACGAGCGAGGGCGCAGGTACGTGTATTTTCTTATGTTGTACGTATGTTTTCTTTTCTTTTCTTTTTCTCTTTTTTTCTTTTCTTTTTGTGCTTCATTTTTATTTTTATTTTATTTTTTCTTTTCTTTTCTTTATTCTTTCTCTTTTTTCTTTTCATGCTTTATTTGTTTATTTTTATTTTCTTTTATGTTTTATGTAATTTTTTATTATTCTTTTCATTTTTTATATTATGTATGTTTCTTTTCTTTTCTTTTCTTTCCTTTCCTTTTTCTTATTATTTTTATTTCATTTATTCAATTTATCTTTTATTTTTCGTTTCATGTTATACTTCATTTTTTATTTTGTATGTTTCCGGTACATATGTTTTTTTTTTCTTCTCTCGATATAGGCTGGTAGTTGGCGTCTTTTTTCTGCTTATTTTCTTCTTAGTTAACTCCTAGTAGGCTGTTACGTTCGTTTCTCTTGTTTTATTTCTTATATTTTTTCTGTTTCCTTTTTCTTTTCTTATTTTTCTATTCTGTGTTATTGTACTCTACTTAATTATTTTATTTTTTGTGTTCATTTTTATTTCTTATTTTTTATATATTTATCACTTGTTATTCATGTTTTATGTGTGTTTTCTCTTCTTTGTTATTCTTTTCATTTTTTATATTATTATTATTATTACTATAAAATTATTTCTAGTTTATTTTTTTATTTTCTATATTCCATGATATGCTATGTTCATATAGTATAGATGCGATGTTCTACTATATTTTTTGTGATGTTCACGTGATATATTATGTCTTGTTCTGTGACGTTTTTTATGATGTTCATATAGTATGCATTTGATGTTCTATGATATTTTTTGTGATGTTCACGTGTTATAAATGTGATGTTCTATCATGTTTTTTTATGTTCACGTGGTATAGATGTGACGTTTTATGATATATTTTGTGATGTTCGCGTAGTATACATGTGATGTTCACGTAGTATATAATGATGTGATGTATTCTGTGATTGTCGGGTTCATAAACCCGGGGTCCCTCATGGACCTGCTTTCCAGAAAAAGCTCAGCTCAGTAGACGATGTTGCGAACGACGCGCAACTCCTGGGCTGGCCCAAAAACCTAACGACAGGCCAGAAGGACGATCTCCGACCGGAAGGCCTGGCCAAAGAGAGGACCGACGCTCGCTTCCAACTCCGGTCCGCCTCTCCGGCCGGAAGGCCTGGCCAAGGAGGAACGACGCTCGCTTCCGACTCCGGCCCGCCTCTCCGACCAGAAGGCCCGGCCAGCTCGCCTCCGACTTCGACTTCGGCGCTCGCCTCCGACTCCGGCCCGCCTCTCCGACCGGAAGGCCTGGCCAAGGAGGAACGACGCTCGCTTCCGACTTCGGCCCGCCTCTCCAACCGGAAGGCCTGGCCAGAAAAGGGACGATGCTCGCCTCCGACTCCGACCCGCGTCTTCGACCGGGGATGCACCGAACCTCTGCTTACAGCTTTTCTCCGACTGGCGTAGTCGAAACCGATTGGGACCAACCGACTGGGGACGCCCGCTCAATGAGGACCTAGGAAACGAGCAGAGCAAGTAAGGCAGAGCGCTCAAGTCAACCGTAATACCAAGGACCGTACCCTGTACACCTATAGCACAGTACCGACAGGACATGTCAGAAGGGTAATTTGCCACCTTCCAGGCATGTCAGGGCCCAAGCAGTGTTGTGGGCGCCGACGTTTGCCCTACAGTGTTGTGGGCGCCCTTAACTCCCATGCCAGGCAAACACAGTAAAACCTCCCACATGCCTCTAGGCATCAACATTGTTATAGGCGCCGTCATTTGCCATACATGATGAATACGATAAAACCTCCCACATGCGTCTGACATAAACAGTGTTGTGGACGCCTATAGTCATCATTGTACCCAATGGCGTGGGCAACAAGACTTAGTAGCATACATAAACTCTCCCTCTCTTACTTGTAAGGCCGTCCCTTTCATCTATAAAAGGGGATACACTCTCTCCCAATACAGGGACCAGACGACAACTCCATCGATGATCAATCTCACAAACACAGAGAACATCAACAATTCGACCACCAGGACGATCGATTCATAGAGTCGAACAACCTATGATCCGAACGATTCCAACAGAGCACATGCTCAAATACTTAGCGCACATAGGAGCTCCCGTCTCTCTTGGCCCTTCGGTCCAGAGTCCGACCGGACCTCTTGCACCCCCCATCTTACTCCCTCTCATTTGTAACCCCACAGCAAACTTTGAGCACCTGGGCTCAGGAATAAAGTCACCGACCGACTCAAACTGGACGTAGAGCACGTTGCCTGAACCAGTATAAACCCTGTGTCATTGAGTGCTAGGCCACATCCGATCAAAATGTACGGCAAAACTACAAACATTTGCGTGTTGGTCACTTTCTACACCGATAGTTGGCGCCGTCCGTAGGGAGGACGCCGTACGTTCACGCTTTTTGGTCATTGGATGGCCCACTTTTCTGCCATCTTCGCCATGGTGGGCTTAAGCGATATGACTCACTTCAGCTCACTAGAGTTTCCCGCGCTCCCACCTATTGGGGTCTGGGTTCCTCCCATCTTCAAGCTATCCTAGGCCTTCCTCTTCGGAAGCCTGGACTTCATCATCGACGGCTCGGCGTACTACACCTCCGCGAGGAGGCACTTGTTTCGACGCCCATTGGAGGGGTGCCCTCCATCGGCTCTAGGACTCCCAGTGACCTCAATGATGAGGCGCCTGTGCTTCGCTCTGAGCCCATGCAGGGCTCAAGCCAACTGTGAGTAACATACGCTTTGTTATTTACTCGCTATTTACTGTCTTTCGCTGATTCTCCGTAGAATCTCTGTTGTCCCTGCCGCGATCGCCATGCGACCGGTTCCCCTATGGCCTCGCGTCCCCCACGGACGCGTACGCTTGGGGGCTCCAAAGGATGCTGGTGCCGCCCCCTCTCACATCCGAATTTGTGGGGATGGCAGGCTACGCTTCTACCTCTTTTCACGACGTCATGGATGATGATGTCGAGAGAGACGGCTCCAGCATCGGTGATGTCGTGGCACCCAGCCACCCTTCTATCCTAGGAGTGCGCTATGGCGGATGCTCCAAGATAGCCGTCGATGGTGGCGGAGTCTCTATAGACCCACACCCCTTTAGACCCTCGCATGGATGCCCTCGCATGTGCCCAGGAGCACAGCGAGGAGCTACGACAAAGGCGGCAGAACTAGCCACCACCTGTGTCGGCGCGCTCGGCACACCACGATGTGCCCTGTGCGCGTAACCCAGCGAATGGCGCCCGGGGTCATGCTCGCCAGGTCCAGCGCAACATCATGGATGGGGAGAATGATCCCCCATAGTTCGCTCGGGTCGTCTATAACATCGCCATGGCAACGATGCTTCTGTGTGGCCTTCTCGAGCCAGACTACCCCTAGGAACAGGCGATCCACAAGAACCTCTGGGCACTGGTGGAAACCATCGCTGTTCAATAGGCAGAAAGCTCCGCGTCGCACCACCGACTCGTGACCTCTTTCCCTATCGGGGGAATGGGAGCGCACCAGTCCAACCACTCCATCCACTCACCACTGTAGCTGTGGGGCATGGAACAGAAGGGCGCAGCTATGCCATAGCCTGACTTGGCACCCGCTCCACACCGACCACTTGTGCGTGAACGCCTCGGGCCAAACCAAGATGCTCGCAACGTCATCAACAACCAACATCGGGCCCGGCATGATGATGACGTCCATCAGGCGGCGGTGAGAGCAGACAACATGGGCTCCGACTGGACCATCGAGGGGACCGGTGAAATGCACCCTAGGCGTGGTCACCGACCCAACGACCAGAGTCCTAGCTCGGATGGCCTAGGACCATGGGCCTTTGGCTAACACATCCAGAGAGCATCGTTCCCACAGCGCTTCCGATCGCCGACCAACATCGCGAAATATACCGGGGAGACGAATCCAGGTATATGGCTCAAACACTTCTGGCTTGCCTACCGAGCCAGAGGAGTGGATGATGACCACTTCATCATTCAATACCTCCCCATTTGTGTGGGGGGACATGTTCGAGCGTGGATCGAATTCCTCCCGCACGACAGCATCCGCGACTGGGCGGACCTCAAGAGGATCTTCGTCAGAAATTTCCAAGGGACATATGTCCACCCTGGAAACTCCTGGGACCTCAAGAGCTACCAGCAGGAGCCTAGTGAGTCCCTATGGGATTACATCCATAGATTCTTAAAGTGGTCAACTCCCTACCTGATGTCGTCGATGTGAACGTCATCAGCGCATTCCTCTCTAGGATAACATGCGAGTCCCTGATCCACAAGCTAGGCTACCTGAAGCCCCGTACCACCCGCGACCCGCTCGACGTCGCCACAAACCATGCCTCCGACGAGGAGGCAGTCAGAGCAGTATTCAACTAAGGCCGGGACAAGGGCAAGGCCAAGCGCGAGGACCAAGATGAGGGCCCCTCCACGCAGAGGGGCAAGAAGAACAAGAAAGATCGGTGCTGACCGACCAACACCGCGTTGGTTGCCGTAGCTAATCGCATGGGCAAGAACCCCCAGAGGGCCTGCCTGACCACTTTGACAAGCTCATGGATAGCCCCTGCACCAACCACGCCTACCTTGTCAAGCACCTCTATAAGGACTGGGAGGTCCTCAAGCGCTTCCTGCGACAGGCCGGCGGGCCGAAAGAAGGAATGGGCAAGGAGGCAGCAGCCAAGAAAGGGGGCGCGGCGGGCATGGATGGGGACAACTTTCCCGATCCTGAGGAATGCATCATGATCTTTGGGGGTCCGATGCCATCTACTCCAAGCGCCAGCACAAAGTGCGCTACAGAGAGGCATGCATCGCCGACACGGCCGTCCCCACCTTCCTCCACTGGTTAGATTCTCTGATCACTTTTGATCAGAGGGACCATCCATCCCACGTCGCCAGACTAGGCTGCTACCCGCTCATCATTGACCCCATCATTCACAAGAAGCGCCTCACCTAGGTATTGATGGACGGAGGTAGCGGCCTCAACATCCTTTACGTCGACACCCTCGATGCCATGCGCATCACCCGGTCGGAGCTCTGACTGGCAAGCTCTCCCTTCCACGGCATGATCCTGGGAGCACAGGTGTACCCGCTTGGGCAAATTGATCTACCCATCATGTTTGGCGACCAAGCCAACTTCCACTCGGAGGTGCTTACCTTCGAGGTGGTGGACTTCCCGAGGTCTTAACATGCCATCTTGGGGCGGCCATGCTACGCCAAGTTCATGGCGGTCCCCAACTACACCTACCTGAAGTTAAAGATGCCAGGACCAAATGGCGTCATCACTATGGGTAGCACCTTCTCGCACACCTTCATGTGTGACCGTGAGCATTTTGAGCTCGCCACTGCTGTCATCAACTCGTCCAAGCTCCCGTGGCTTAGGGAGTCATCGACCCCAGCAATCCCGGACTGCAACAAACCAACCTCCTCGATGGCCTTTCGCCCACTCAAGGAAACTAAGGCAGTGGGGGTCAACCCCACTGACCCAACCAAGATGGTGCGGATCAGGACCCAACTCCTAGTCAAATAGGAATGTGAGCTCATTGACTTCCTGCGCGCCAATCGCGATGTCTTCGCATGGAAACCATCTGACATGCCAGGCATACCGTAGGAGGTCACCGAGCATGCACTGCGCGTCATCCTGGGCTCGAAGCCCGCTAAGCAATGCCTATGCCGCTTTGACGATGAGAGGTGCAGGGCCATAGGCGAGGAGGTCGCCAAACTCCTGGCAGCCGGATTCATCAGAGAGGTATTCCACTCTGACTGGCTTGCCAATCCTGTTCTTGCTAAAAAGAAGGCCAGGAAATGGAGAATGTACGTTGATTATACTAGCCTCCACAATGGCGATGTTCTCACCAACACTTGAACATCGAATAGTTATGTCATTTCTTCCCTTAAAATTTTTGTTTTACCGTTTTCTTTCATTCAACGTTTGCTCCTACAAAGCACCCCGGCCTGAACACTTTCGGCCCGGGTTGCTCAGGGGCTCCACGGGAGTGCAATACCACCTCCCTTTTTTTACTATCTCATAGTAAATACATTTTTACTCGAATGAAAGGGTAGTTTGTTCCTTTAATTATCTTACGTAACTTTGCTTCAACATTTCGACCTATCGCACCCTGCCTCTACCTACAGTTACAAGTAGCTGAGCCTCGCGGGCCATGCCTGGGCTCTTAAGGTTGTAGCCTATGGGACGAATGGGCAGGTGCGAAAAAGAAAGAATAAAAACAAAGCTATGCTAAGGTAAAAACAAGGAATGGATGGGACAAGCTTCCCCGAACAAAGTGATTCATCACAAAAACAAAGTTGATGTATTCATGGATACACAAAAACGTTTACACAGGGGGCTCCATCATGAACTTATCTTTTACATTTGCTAAGTACTTTTACTCTGATTCCTACTATGGCTGCCCGACGGCATCAGCTGATGGTGCGACCGGCGAAGGCAGGGGCTACTCGCTCCCCGACTGGACGACACTTGGTTTGGTCGGAGGCGGAGTGATGTTCGCTTCTGACTTGGGCTCCACTCCATCCGTAGGCTGGGCGATGTCCTCCTGGCCTACGCCTTCAGCTACGTTCATGCAGTGGGCATCCATCACCCACTGCACAGATACTTGCTCGGCCACCAACTAGGCATGTGGCAGCAAGCTTTCCTCGAGCGCATGGATGGCCTTCGGGCTCTAGCCGTCGGCATACCTGTTGTGGATGGTGGCGAAGTCTAGGTCTGGGTGGTGCATCACCACCGAAGTTAGCACCCCTGATGTCCCGTAGAACATCCCGTCGGTGATGAGTGCCCGCACTTCATCCGGGATCTCCACCAGTCGGACAACAGGTGTGCTAGTGCTCGGCACCGACCCAAAGACCTCCGAGATGATGACCTAGGCAACGTTGCGTAGCTGGTCGAGCTCCTCTTCGAGAGCACATCACTCTTCAAAGGACTTGGCTAGTGCCTCTGCATTCTAGCTAATCGTCGCCCTGGCCGTCTCTAGGTCCTGCTCCAGTGACCCAACCTTTCTGCCCAGTTCTGGAAGAAGGATGACGAGCTTAGAAGCAAATTAAAGGAAAAACCAAGACATCAACCAAAAGCAAAAAAGGTATGTACCGAGGTGGGTGTTCTCGAGGATGGAGAGTCCTTCCTCCTACCGAGTCACCTACTCACGCAGCCGAGCATTTGCCTCCTCCATCATGAGCACCCAGCCTTGGAGCGCAAGCACTTCCTGGCCAACCTCTGACCGGGCCTTCCGCTCTAACTCTAGGGCCTTCTGCTCTAACTCTAGGACCTCTAGGGAACCCTACAATGCTGCCTTGATCTCCACCAAGGACTTCTACAGTGCTACCTTGGTCTCTACCTGGCGGACCATCGCCGCGTCAAGCCCCCGCTCGGTGGCAGTCGCCCGCTCCACCGCGAGCAGTTCCACCGCCCGTGCCTCAGTCGCCTCTGCCGCCCAGTCTTGGGACTCATGACAGGTGGACTCCAGCTCGTGCTTGAGCTCAACGACCTGCCGTGACACCACAGCTTCCCGCTCCATCCGGGCGTGCTCCATCAGGAGGAAACGGGACTTGTGACTCGACATCTCCTCCAGACCCTGTAAAACGAGAAGCAAGCATGTTGAGGCAACTGATGAAAGACCAAGGAGTCAAGGACAAACGCAGAAAACTCACCT